>NC_134688.1:406658967-406958967 GCF_050947455.1 Rhinoderma darwinii
GGACGTATTTCGGCCGCAAGTACCGGACCGAACATAGTGTAGGGAGCCGGGCTCCTAGCATCATACTTATGTACGACGCTAGGAGTCCCTGCCTCGCTGCCGGACAACTGTCCCGTACTGAAACATTATTACAGTAAGGGACAGTTGTCCGGCAGCGAGGCAGGGACTCCTAGCGTCGTACATAAGTATGATGCTAGGAGCCCGGCTCCCTGCACTGTGTTCGGTCCGGTACTTGCGGCCGAAATACGTCCGTCAATTACGGACGTAATGACCTCGTGTGAACATACCCTAAGGGCATGACCACACATGGCGGAATTCCTCCGCAACTGTCCGCATCAATGCCGCACAGAATCTGCGTTGCAGATTCTGCAGCGGATCTGCACAAAATGTGCAGAAAATTGATGCGGACTGGCCGCTGCGGACTGCAGGAAAAGTGCTTCTCTTCTCCCTATTCAGTGCAGGATAGAGAGAAGGGACAGCACTTTCCCTAGTGAAAGTCAAAGAAATTCATACTTACCGCCCGTTGTCTTGGTGACGCGTCCCTCTTTCGGCATCCGGCCCGACCTCCCTGGATGACGCTCCAGTCCATGTGACCGCTGCAGCCTGTGCTTGGCCTGTGATTGGCTGCAGCCGTCACTTACACTGAAACGTCATCCTGGGAGGCCGGACTGGAGACAGACGCAGGGAGTTCTCGGTAAGTATGAACTTATATTTTTTTTTACAGATACATGTATATTGAGATCGGTAGTCACTGTCCCGGGTGCAGAAACAGTTACTGCCGATCGCGTAACTCTTTCAGCACCCTGGACAGTGACTATTTACAGACGTCTCCTAGCAACGCTCCCGTCATTACGGGAGCCCCATTGACTTCCTCAGTCTGGCTGTAGACCTAGAAATACATAGGTCCAGCCAGAATGAAGAAATGTCATGGTAGTAAAAACAATACGCTCCGCAGCACACATAAGATCTGCGGACTTCATTGCGGAATTTTGACTCTCCATTGAAGTCAATGGAGAAATTCCGCCATGAGTCCGCAACCAGTCCGCCACTGCTCCGCAACAGACAGAGCATGCTGCGGACACCAAATTCCGCTCCGCAGCCTATGCTCCGCAGCGGAATTGTACGCATCGTGTAAACGAACACTGCTAAATTAAAGTGAAAGTCAATGGAGAAACGGCTCCGCTGCGGATTAACGCTGCGGAGTGTCCGCAGCGGAATTTAAGTGAAATTCCGCCATGTGTGAACCCGCCCTTACACTAACACCCGTTATTACCACCAAGGGTGCCGGGAGCAGGCTGGTGTTATTAGGCTGTGAAAATCCAAAAGCAGTGGCCCTTCCCACCCTGGTAATGCTAGGCTGCTGTTGCTATGTTGTATCTGGCTGGTTAGGAAAAATGGGGGGGGGGGGGGCGGCATGTAGTTTTTTCCATTTATTAAAAAAAAAAAAATAAATAAATAAATGATGTGGGTTCCCCCCCCCCCAATTTTTATAACTAGCCAATTACAACACAGCAGCAGCAGCCTAGCATTACGAGGGTGGGAAGTACCACTGTTTTTGGCCTTTCCCGGCCTAATAATACCAGCCTGCAGCTGCCACAGTGCCAGACCACCAGTACAGATGGTCAGGTACTGGATCGTACCCAGCTCTTCCCAGTACCCCTGGTGGTGGTGGGTACCAGGGTAATAATGGGGGTTAGTGTTAATCTCTGCACCGGCTAACACTAAGCCCCGCTTATATGATTACTGTCTGTTGGGGCCCTGTATCTAAGCCTAATATACTGTCTGTTAGACCCTGTATCTTAAGGTATGTTCACACGCAAAGTCAAAAACGCCTGAAAATTACAGAGCTGTTTTCAGAGAAAACAGCCTCTGATTTTCAGCATTTTTAAAGCATCATACGTTTTTTGATGCGTTTTTTGCGGCCGTTTTTGGAGCTGTTGTTCTATTGACACAATGAAAAACGGCTCCACAAAAGTGACATGCACTTCTTTTTACGGGCCTTTTTTTTTTTACATGCTGTTTTTTTCAAACGGCCTCATAAAAAAACACCTCGTTGGAACGAAACACCGTTTTTCCCATTGAAATCAGTGGGCAGATGTTTTGAGCCGTTCAGCTTCCGTATTTTCAGTCATTTTTCTAGGGGTTTATGGCCCGAAAAACAGCTGAAAATAAGCCGTGTGAACATACCCTAAGGCTACCAGAAGGCAGGCTTAGATACAGGACCCCAGCAGACCGTAACATTACACTTACCATCCTCTTAACCCCTTCCCGCTCCTTGACGTACTATTACGTCATGGCAGCTGTATCGTTCGCACTCCATGACGTAATAGTACGTCTCGGGAGTAACGGCCGTTTCGGCCGTCCTCCCGACACATACAGGAGCTGTGACGCTGCTGTCTTGTTCAGCAGCTGTCACAGCTCCTACAGCGGGGACCGATCGCTGTGTCCCCGCTGATTAACCCCTTAAAAGCCGCGTTCTATAGAGATCGCGGCTTTTTAGGGGTTAAGCTGCCATCGCCGGCCTGCTACGCGATAGCGGCCGGCGATGGTGACTATGGCAACCGGACACCAAACAATGGCGTCCGGCTATGCCATAGACGGAAGCCTAGTGGGTCCTGACAACGTCAGGACCCACTATGCTTGCTGTCAGTGAGTAGCTGACAGTTCTAATACACTGCACTACGAATGTAGTGCAGTGTATTAGAATAGCGATCAGGGCCTCCTGCCCTCATGTCCCCTAGTGGGACAAAGTAATAAAGTAAAAAAAAAGTTAAAAAAAGATGTGTAAAAATAAGAAAATAAAAGATTTAAAAGTAATAAAAGTAAAAATCCCCCCTTTTCCCTTATCAGTTCTTTATTATTAATAAAAATATATAAACAAACAAATAAACTATACATAATTGGTATCGCCGCGTCCGTAACGGCCTGATCTACAAAATTATTTCATTATTTAACCCGCACGGTGAACGCCGTAAAATAAAATAATAATAAACCGAACCACAATCACAATTCTTTGGTCACTTCACCTCCCAAA
This sequence comes from Rhinoderma darwinii, assembly GCF_050947455.1. NCBI lineage: Eukaryota > Metazoa > Chordata > Amphibia > Anura > Rhinodermatidae > Rhinoderma > Rhinoderma darwinii. Next base: position 406,662,002 of record NC_134688.1, read on the forward strand.
AAATGGAATAAAAAGAGATCAAAAAGTCGCATGTACCTAAAAATGGTACTGATCGAAACTACAGTTCGTTACGCAAAAAATAAGTCCTCGCACGGCTTTATTGATTGAAAAATAAAAACGTTATGGCTCTTAGAATAAGGTAACACAAAAAGTGAATGATTGTTTACAAAACGTATTTTATTGTGCAAACGCCATAAGACATAAAAAAAAACTATAAACATCTGGTATCGCCGTAATCGTATCGCCACGCAGAATAAAGTGAATATGTCATTTATAGCGCACGGTGAACGCTGTAAAAAAAAAAGAATAAAAAAACAATAGTAGAATTGCTGTTTTTTAGTCACCACGCCACCTAAAAATAGAATAAAAACTGATCAAAAAGCCGCATGCACCCCAAGAAAACTACAATGCATTCCTCAAGGGGTCTAGTTTCCAAATTGGGGTCACTTTTGGGGGGTTCCCAATGTTTTGGCACCACAAGACCTCTTCAAACTGGACATGGTGCCTAATAAAAAAGAGGCCTCAAAATCCACTAGGTGCGCCTTTGCTTCGGAGGCCGATGCTTCAGTCCATTACCGCACTAGGGCCACATGTGGGATATTTCTAAAAACGGCAGAATCTGGGCAATACGTATTAAGTTGCGTTTCTCTGATAAATCCTTTTGTGTTATTAAAAAAATGGTATAAAGAGGATTTTCTGACAAAAAAAAAATGTAAATTTCACCTCTACTTTGCTCTAAATTTTTGTGAAACACCTAAAGGGTTCATAAACTTTCTAAATGCTGTTGTGAATACTTTGAGGGGTCTAGTTTCTAAAATGGGGTGTTTGATAGGGGTTTCTAATATATGGGCCCCTCAAAGCAACTTCAGAACTGAACTGGAACCTAAAAAAATAAATAAATGAGGCAATACTTCGCTTCTTACATTATACTGATAATGAGCCGTGCCCACCACGAGATGACCCCAGTTTTGACCGTTTGTATAAACGGAGACCCCTATTAGACCGTTCCAGTGCCCGGTTTTCCCAAGCATACACCCCCGAGAAGTGTATTTCTATTGATGAGTCCTTGGTACATTTTAAAGGGTGGGTTCAATTCCGCGAGTACCTGCCGGGTAAGAGGGCAAGGTATGGCGTGAAGATGTATAAGCTGCGAGAGTGCATCAGGGTATACCTACAGGTTTAGGATATATGAAGGAAAGGCCACCCCCAAACCAGACTGCATCCTGGACTACAATAGGTACATGGGAGATATGGACTTGTAAGATCAAATCCTGAAGCCCTACAGCGCTATGCGTTGTGGAATAAGAAGCTGGCCGGGCACATCATACAGATGGCTTTGTACAATGCGTACGTGCTACGTCGATGTGCAGGCCAGACGGGAACTTTCCTGGAATTTCAAGAGGTGATTATCAAGAACCTAATCTTTAGGGACCAAGAAGGGGGGGCACCCAATACTTCTGGAAGCGGGGCCACGCGCATCGTACCAGGGCAACACTTTCCAGGAGAAGTTCCCCAAACTGGCAAGAAGGGAAAAAGTCAAAAGAGGTGCAAAGTCTGCTATAAGAGGGGGTAAGGGAGGACACAATATATCAATGTGATACGTGTCCCGAATAACCAGAGCTCTGTATGAAAGAGTGTTTTAAAATTTATCATACATCCCTTGGTTTATAATTTACCCCAATTTTACTTACCCTGATGCACTCCACACAGCTTATCCCCCCTAGTCTTTCCCCTCTGAGCCCTGCTGTGTGCCCAGGCAGCTGATAACAGCCACATGTAGGGTATTGCCATACCCGGGAGAACCCACATTACAGTTTATGGGGTGTAGGTCTCCGGTCAAAATGCTCACTACACCTCTAGATGAATGCCTTAAGGGTGTAGTTTTTAAAACGGGGTCACTTCTTGCGGGTTTCAACTGTACTGGTACCTCAGGGGCTTCTGCATACATGACTTTGCACTAGAAAATCCCCAGTAGGCCAAATGGTGTTCCTTTCCTTCTGAGCCCTCCCATGGGCCCAAACGGCAGTTTATCACAACAAATGGGGTATTGCGGCACTCAGAACAAATTGTGCAACAGAATGGGGTATTTTGTTTCTTGTGAAAATAAGAAATTTTCAGCCAAAACTACATATTATTTGAAAAAAATAATTTTGTTTTCATTCCCAGCCCAATTCAAATAAGTTCTGTGAAAAAACTATGGGGTCAAAATGGTCACAATACCCATAAATGAATTCCTTGAGGGGTGTAGTTTCCAAAATGGGGTCACTTCTGGTGGGTTTCCATTGCTTTGATACCTCTGGGGCTCTGCAAATGCGACATGGCACCCGAAAACCAAACCAGCAAAATCTGTACTCCAAAGAACACACAGCGCTCCTTCCCTTCTGAGGCCTCCCATGGGCCCAAACGGCAGTTTATTGCCACAAATGGGATATTGATGCACTCAGGAGAAATTGGGCAACAAAATTGAGTATTTTGTTCCCTGTGAAAATAAGAAATTTTGGTAAAAAATTACATCTTATTGGAAAAAATGTCATTTTTTTAATGTCACAGCCCAATTGAAATAGGTGCTGTGAAAAAACTGTGTGGTCAAAATGCTAACAACAACCATAAATGAATTCCTTGAGGGTGTAGTTTCCAAAATGGGGTCACTTTTGGTGGGTTTCCATTGCTTTGATACCTCTGAGGCTCTGCAAATGCGACATGGCACCCGAAAACCAATCCAACAAAATCTGGACTCCAACAAACATATAGCGCTCCTTTCCTTCTGAGCCCTCCCATGGGCCCAAACGGCAGTTTATCACCACAAATGGGGTATTGCCACACTAAGGACAAATTGGGCAACAAAATGGGGTATTTTGTTCCCTGTGAAAATAAGAAATTTTGATCACAAATGACATTTTATTGGAAAAAATGACATTTTTTTCATTTCACAGCCCAATTCAAATACGTGCTGTGAAAAAACTGTGCGGTCAAAATGGTAACAACAACCCTAAATTAATTCCTTGAGGGGTGTAGTTTCCAAAATGGGGTCACTATTGGGGGATTCCTACTGTTTTGGCACCTCAACACCTCTTCAAACCTGGCATGCTGCCTAAAATATATTCTAATAAAAAAGAGGACTCAAAATGCACTAGGTGCTTCTTTGCTTCTAGGGCTTGTGTTTTAGTCCACGAGCGCAGTAGGGCCACATGTGGGACATTTCTAAAAACTGCAGAATCTGGACAATACATATTTAGTAGTGTTTCTCTGGTAAAACCTTCTGTGTTACAGAAAAAAAATGAATAAAATTGAAATTCAGCAAGAAAAATGAAATTTGCAAATTTCACCTCCACTTTGCTTTAATTCCTGTGAAATGCCTGAAGGGTTAAAAAGCTTTCTAAATGCTGTTTTGAATACTTTGAGGGGTCTAGTTTTTAAAATGGGGTGTTTTATCAGGGTTTCTAATACATAGGCCCCACAAAGCCACTTCAGAACTCAAGAGGTACCTTAAAAAAAAGGCATTTGAAATTTTCTTAAAAATATGAGAAATTGCTGTTTATGTTCTAAGCCTTGTAACGTCCAAGAAAAATAAAAGAATGTTCAAAAAACAATGCCAATCTAAAGTAGACATATGGGAAATGTGAGACAGTAACTATTTTGGGTGGTATAACCGTCTGTTTTACAAGCAGATGCATTTAAATTCTGAAAAATGCAATTTTTTATAAATTTTCTCTAAATTTTGCAATTTTTCACCAATAAACACTGAATATATCGACCAAATTTTACCACGAACATGAAGCCCAATGTGTTACGAGAAAACAATCTCAGAATCGCTTGGATAGGTTTAAGCATTCCGACGTTATTACCACATAAAGTGAAATATGTCAGATTTGAAAAATGGGCTCTGAGCCTTAAAGAGGCTCTGTCACCAGATTTTGCAACCCCTATCTGCTATTGCAGCAGATAGGCGCTGCAATGTAGATTACAGTAACGTTTTTATTTTTAAAAAACGAGCATTTTTGGCCAAGTTATGACCATTTTTGTAATTATGCAAATGAGGCTTGCAAAAGTCCAAGTGGGTGTGTTTAAAAGTACAAGTCCAAGTGGGTGTGTATTATGTGCGTACATCGGGGCGTTTTTAATACTTTTACTAGCTGGGCGCTGTGAAGAGAAGTAACATCCTCTTCTCTTCAGAACGCCCAGCTTGTGACAGTGCAGATCTGTGACGTCACTCACAGGTCCTGCATCGTGACGGCCACATCGGCAGCAGAGGCTACAGTTGATTCTGCAGCAGCATCAGCGTTTGCAGGTAAGATCGACTTACCTGCAAACGCTGATGCTGCTGCAGAATCAACTGTAGCCTCTGGTGCCGATGTGGCCGTCACGATGCAGGACCTGTGAGTGACGTCACAGATCTGCACTGTCACAAGCTGGGCGTTCTGAAGAGAAGAGGATGTTACTTCTCTTCACAGCGCCCAGCTAGTAAAAGTATTAAAAACGCCCCGATGTACGCACATAATACACACCCACTTGGACTTGTACTTTTAAACACACCCACTTGGACTTTTGCAAGCCTCATTTGCATAATTACAAAAATGGTCATAACTTGGCCAAAAATGCTCGTTTTTTAAAAATAAAAACGTTACTGTAATCTACATTGCAGCGCCTATCTGCTGCAATAGCAGATAGGGGTTGCAAAATCTGGTGACAGAGCCTCTTTAAGGCCAAAACTAGGCTGCGTCCTTAAGGGGTTAAGCTCCGGGTGCAGCGGATGTCCCGACATCATCTAGCGTCATCCGCGGTGCAGTGTCATTAAGCGAGAAGACTTCAGGATTTCCGCTGCGCTCGGGAAAGAAGATGGGTAAGTATGTGTCATTACTATAGTAATAGGGGCCCGTGTATTTTACATATGCCCCAGTTACTATAGTAACTTTTATAGATGCGGTGCGGATGGCCTCGGCCTGGTCGCAATTGCGACTGCTGCGACCCGAATGTGGCAGTCACCGCGGATCTGGGGCACCAGGCCAAAGATCCGGGGCTTGGGCCCCAAAGGCGACGCCCCTGATCAGAGCACTTCTTGTAACAAGCTATATCTGTCACATTAAATTGTTTATGATATTTAATATAAATCCCACTAAATAAACCCCTAAAACGTAGCTTTTATTTAATAATTCATTGAAAAGTCAATAATTCAACTCCTGACCCAAGGATCACAAATGTTACACTTTTTGTGTTATTAGTGACAGTATTTATGTATTCCAGATGTGCAGTGCTTAAAAATTCAGCAGTGGGCAAAAAGAAACGCGTGATATTATGACTCAGGTTTTTTTTTAATCGTTAATCGGTTGTCTGTAAAACCACAAAGAATACGGCTGTATTCACACGTTGCGGTCATATTGCGTTATGACAACAATGTATGAATGCACACTATTTGTTTGAAAATAACAAGAGGACGGAATTATAGTTTGTGTAACCTTCCCAGCCACGAGGTATCATCCATCAGTGGGCTCACTACAACTAGATGCTGGATATAAGTACTTCATAGAAACATATTATGATCACATATTAAAAGCGCTATAGTGGGTCCCTTGAAGCAGTTTTTGATGGCAGCAAGAATGCTAATTCCAAGTTGCTGAAAGACTGATGTAAAACCCTCTCTCTGTGAATGGGTGGCGGAATTACATTATATCATGAGAATGCAGTTGATTGCAGACAATCTTGACCGTTCCTCCGTTTTCCTTGCTATCTGACAACCATGGAGAACTTTTATGGATTTGCCCAAATTATCAGCTCTACTTATTTTTAAACACAATGGTATCACGGGTGTGAAAATATTCTCTTTCGTCAAGTTGGAAAGTATGGCCATGCCGTTTTGCTGTCGGCTATTTTGGACTTACCACTTCAAGGTTTTATTGTTCGTATTATACCTGTGTTTTTCATTAGAACCATTAGACCATGTACAAAGAAAACAGCGTAGCTCCCATAGAAGTGATTGGCAGTAACGGAAGCAGCGTAGCATGCGAGCTACGCTGTTTCCGTAACTGACATTCACCTCTATGGGAGTTACGGAAACAGCATAGCTCAGCGAGCTACGCTGTTTTCTTCTTACATGGTCGGAAATCACAAGTGTCAGCGGGAACACAGAAAGGTAGAACGGGGTTTATGAGGCCCCGTTCTAGAGATAGGTGCAGGTCCCAGAGGTGGCACCCGCATCTATCTGACATTTATGGCATATCCTGTGGATATGTCATAAATGTCCCTGATGGGAAACCCCCTTAAAAGGAGAAAGAGAGCCCACATTGATGGTGGTGAGAGGTAAGTACATGGTCCATTGCAAAAATGCTGAACAGACATAAAACATTTGCCACAGGACCAAGTAATGAATTGTAGATTGCTGCCTGCATGTAAAGAGCTGACAGGAGGTAAACAGTAACCACAAATCAAGCTAACAAACAGAACCACCGGACAAAGCGAGGAGCACAACGTGCGTTGGGCCTGCTGGTTTGTGTGTGGTTGGTATATTCCTTGCAATTTATAGTTTATTTGTGCCTGTTTGTTAGCTTGATTTGTCATTACTGTTTACCTCCTGTCAGCTCTTTATATGTAGCCAGCAATCTACTATTCATTACTTGGTCCTGTGGCACATGTTTTATCTCCGTTTACCATTTTTGCTATGTACTTACCTCCCACCACAATCAAGGTGGGTTCTCTTTCTCCTTTTAAGTGTTTTTAACATTTGTCTTTGATTATATGTGTTATGCAATAAAGCTTTATTCTGATTAAATTGACAGTTTTTGTCCTGTGGACATTTTGTGGTTTATTATTTTTGCCCACAGGGCACACCTATGCATTGTATATGCAACACAAAAAAAGATTGGTCAGCACATCCTAACAAAATGAAAAATGTGCAGGTGCAAGTACACTGTGACTGCAAACAACACATGTGAAGAAAAAAAACATTGCAACAGCACTCTGTGAATGCTAAGACTGCCTAATACACTATATATAAATAAATACTTTTACGTTTACTTACAAAAGTGAGGTTTTTACCGCACACTTTGATCTAATTGTGTGAGCCCACCTGCCACGACAAGGCAATCTCTTTTAAGTGGGTCCCTAACCTGAAAATACACCTCTGTTCTGGGTCTAAACCTGCAGAATATACTTGGGGTAGGTAGGAACCAGCTATACTCTAATTATAAACACCGTTGGGCAAAAATGGGAGGAATGCACAACCAAAAATGGAGGCAGTCACCATCCCCATATACAACATGCAACACAAAAAGGTTGGTCAGCACATCCTGGTAAAATGAAAAATGTGCCGGTGCAAGTATGCTGTGACTGCAACAATTAAATGTAAAGAAAAAAAACATTGCAACAGCACTCTGCGAACGCTAAGGCCTCATACACACTTCCGTTGCAAGTCGTGAGGCCGCTAATGATGGATCCGTGAAACACAGACCGCACACGGATGGCTTACGAGTGCAGTCTGTTGTCCCAACGGACCAAATGAATGGAATAACCGAGACTGTTCCGTTAAAAACAGACAGGAGTAGGACCTGTCCAATTTTTGTCGGAACGGCCACACGGTTCCGTTAAGACAACGGAAGTGTACATGGCCCCATAGAAGTTAATGTGTCAGTGTGCTATCCATTAAAAAAATGGATAACACACTGAAGAAAATAACTGAAATTGGCATCAGGCCTAAGGCCCCATGCACACGAACGTGCTTTTGCGGCCGCAATTCCCCCGAAAATCCACGGGTGAATTGCGACCCCATTCATTCCTATGGGCCCATGCACACAACCGTGGTTTCCACGGTCCATGCATGGCCCAGGAGCCTGGACCGCAAAAAGAACGGACATGTCTTATTACGGCCGTGTTTTGTGGTCCAGGCTCATAGAAAATAATGCAAGCAGCTATGTGCACGGCCCGCGATTTGCGGGCGGCTCGCAGCTGACACTCTGCAGCCGGCCGACCCGCAAATCATTGCCGTGCACATGGCTACGGTCATGTGCATGAGGCCTTAGACTTCCTAATACACTATATATAAATAAATATGCATTACTGCTATGTTTACATACAAAAATGAGGTTCTTAGCGCACATTTTGATCATATTGTGTGAGCCCACTATTTTAGCTGGTTATTCATAACATTGGATATGTGCTTGACTTTGAGGGTTAGCGTATAATGAGGTAGGATCGTTCCTATAATTGCTCCTTCCCCAGCTCGGCACTTCCCAGTTATGATAGTGTTAAATGACATCCCACAGCTTGGATTTTCCATGGATGTAGAATCTTCCTCTGACTCCAATGTTTATCTTATCAGGCGTGTGAACATTTCAGTCCCCGGCTCTTCTTCTTCATCATCTCGCTCACTGAGTGCTTTTTAATCATCTCCTTTTCCTTAAAATAACTTAGGAGCTGTTATTTTCTCAGCTTCCCAGAACTAAGTTTCCTATATTTTACAAGAGTTCTTGACAGTGGTCAAAAGTGACACCAATAGATAGAACTAGTTCAGTTTTCTCAACCTTCGTATTTCTTGACTCAGACCGGACTATAACCTACATGTCTATTCTATTACATTAACTCATTATTTCCATATTTAATAATAATACAATTAGTAGTAGCATGAAATGAACAGAGGCTACCTCTACTGGAGGAGGACAGGTTCTTGAATAGTTTTGTAATCTGGACAATTATAAAATTCCATCATATTAATAAGAACAATAATAATAATACATTTTTGAGAGAAAGTTTGTAGGAAGGACAGGTCTTTCACAAGCGCACTGCTCTCCTGATGAAACAGGAAAGAGCCCTCTGTACACTTTCTTCAGAAGACCACGTGGTCAATGGCCCGGAAGAAGCTGGGCAGAGTCACATGAGATGAAGGGCATGGCCCTTTCTTAGCACCATTGCTACTTTATTTTAGTGATAGGCAGAGGTCACAGCGATTGGAACCCACTGGTTGGGCATTGGTGGCATATTCTAGCGATATATCACCCATGTCTTTGCTGACACAACTTTTTTAGAAGGAAGAGCCTTATCCAGTATTAAGGGCAATACTGCACCTGGCATTGCTGATGGGCACTGTTTGGTTTGGCACTTTACAGTGATTCACAATAATGGACAAGTCGATACAATAGCTGGCACTATTAAATATAACTACTATGCAGAAGAATTAAAGGGGCTTTATTAGGCCTTGGTGCACAGGCTAAGGCCTCATTTAGGGTATGTTCACACGGCCTATTTACGGACGTAAATCGGGCGTTTTTGCCCCGAATTACGCTCGAAAATAGCGCCTCAATAGCGCTGACAAACATCTGCCCATTGAAAGCAATGGGCAGACGTTTGTCTGTTCACACGAGGCGTATATTTACGCGCCGCTGTCAAAAGACGGCGCGTAAATAGACGCCCGCGTCAAAGAAGTGACCTGTCACTTCTTTGGCCGTAAATAGAGCCGTTATTCATTGACTCCAATGAATAGCAGCGCTAATTACGCCCGTAATAGACGCGGCGTTCAAGCGCCTGCACATGCCGGTACGGCTGAAATTACGGGGATGTTTTCAGGCTGAAACATCCCCGTAATTTCAGCCGTTACGGACGCCCTCGTGTGAACATACCCTTACACGAGCGTGTGCGTTTTGCGCGCGCAAAAAACGCTGCGTTTTGCGCGCGCAAAAGGCACTTGGCAGCTCCGTGTGTCATCCGTGTATGATGCGCGGCTGCGTGATTTTCGCGCAGCCGCCATCATAGAGATGAGGCTAGTCGACGTCCGTTACTGTCCAAGGTGCTGAAAGAGTTAACTGATCGGCAGTAACTCTTTCAGCACCCTCGACAGTGAATGCCGATCACAATATACACCAACCTGTGAATAAAAAAAGACTTTCATACTTACCAAGTCCGGGCTCCCGGCCGTTGCCTTGGTGACGCGTCCCTCTCTTGTCATCCGGCCCCACCTCCCAGGATGACGCCGCAGTCCATGAGACCGCTGCAGCCTGTGATTGGCTGCAGCCTGTGCTTGGCCTGTGATTGGCTGCAGCTGTCACTTGGACTTAACTGTCATCCCGGGAGGTCGGACCGGAGTTATCGGTAAGTCAGAAACGTCTTTTTTTTTTTACAGGTTCATGGATTTTCGGAGCGGAAGTCACTGTCCATGGTGCTGAACCAGTTTAACGCTTTCAGCACCGTGGACAGTGACTGTCTCCTGACGTCGCGTACCCGAACATTTTTTACCGGTTTCGGTCAAAACGAGTTTGGCCGAACCCGGTGAAGTTCGGTGCGCTCATCTCGAATTTGACACTCCGTTTGGATGTTTGTAAACAGAAAAGCACGTGGTGCTTTTCTGTTTACATTCAGGAGTTTGACAGCTCTTGCGCGAATCACGCAGTTCGCACGGAAGTGCTTCCGTGCGGCATGCGTGGTTTTCACGCACCCATTGACTTCAATGGGTGCGTGAGTGCGCGAAAAACGCACGATTATAGAACATGTCGTGAGTTTTTTTCTGCGCACACGCGCTGAGCGCAATTCACGCATCGTCTAAACTGCCCCATTGACTAATATAGGTGCGTACGACATGCGTGCAAAGCACGCGCGTCGCACGCGCGTATAATACGTTCGTGTAAATGAGGCCTAAGTAACAGGATTGTCTTTGCATTATTACAAGATGTGACTTGGGAGATGTTGGCAGAGTATTCAATGTATCATATATCTTTGACTCCTTCCTGTCTACAAAAGATGGAAGAAAGTACCCAAGCAAGACACAAGTTTCAGACCCACTAATTTATATGGACCAGAACATTTTATAAATTCCTTAATTTAATTCACCTTTCATTTTATCTTTATTAGCCACATCTCCTGAGCCCCCCCCCCCCCCCCCCCCTTTTACTTGAAAATGTAAATGTTTCTCCTTGGCATTTTTAAATACTTTACAGTACAAAGTTTCCTAATATACACAGTGTTATCTACTAATAGATAATATGTTGCCTCGCTGAATGATTACAAAATGGATCACGATGTTATGGAACGTAGGAATATGTGCTACTTGTCTTGAAAGTGACTTGTCATGAAATAGTGACATTTGACCGTTCTATACTAGGTATGTCGATATTTAATGATCACTGTCCGATTGACAGAGGTCCAACCGTTGTGAACCGTTGTAAACCTCACTAGTTTAAAGAATGTTGCACTTAAAGAGGCTCTGTCACCAGATTATAAGTGCCCTATCTCCTACATAATCTGATCAGCGCTGGAATGTAGATAACAGCAGTGGTTTTTATTTTGAAAAACGATCATTTTTTAGCAAGTTATGAGAAATTTTAGATTTCGTTTCTTAATGCCCAACTGGGCGTGTTTTTACTTTTGACCAAGTGGGTGTTGTACAGAGGAGTGTATGACGCTGACCAATCAGTGACCAATCAGTGTCATACACTTCTCATTGTTCCAGCCCAGCATGATCCACAGCACAGTGAGATTGTGCAGTGAAAGAAGCTGGGCTGGAACAATGAGAATTGTATGACACTGATTGGTCACTGATTGGTCAGCGTCACACACTTCTTTACAACACCCACTTGGTCAAAAGTAAAAACCCGCCCAGTTGGGCATTAAGAAACGAAATCTAAAACTGTTTATAACTTGCTCAAAAATTATCCTTTTTCAAAATAAAAACCACTGCTGTTATCTACATTCCAGCGCCGATCAGATTATGTAGGAGATAGAGCACTTATAATGTGGTGACAGAGCCTCTTTAAAGAAGTGGCATTTGTGCTAGGAAAGTGCGGTGCCACTTCGTTCCTTTTCTACTCAACTCGGATGTCTCTGGGGTCTGCATGAACAGCCATTGACTATAATGGGCAACCATGCAGTTGCTCGGAAAAAGCCAAACGGAACCAACAGGAGACAAAGTGGCACAGCGCTTTCCTAGATCAGAACATTTATCTCTTGAAGGGGTTTTGCGATCAGCATGTCATAGGATATGACATCAATGAGTGATTGATGGAAGTCCAACAACTGAAACACCCACGATCAGAAGAATGATCACTGAGTGCAGTGACCCATTTGCAATTTTTGAAGACACTCTCACATGGCGATGCCTCTAGTGTTTCATGTCAGCCACATGAATGGAGCTGAGCTGCAATAAAAAATGCAACCGAAGGATGAGAGTGGCTACCCACATAGACTGTATATCCCATGCCATCAGTGTGATATCTTTGAAACATCCCTTTAGATATTCTGTATTGTTGTTAACATCTGATGATCTGATTGTTGTCCAGATCAAAACTGATAACATCCCAGATTAGAAACAGTTAGGCTGGATTCACACGAGCATGTTACGTCCGTAAAGGACAGAACGTATTTCTCCCGCAAGTCCCGGACCAAACACACTGCAGGGAGCCGGGCTCCTAGCATCACAGTTATGTATGACGCTAGGAGTCCCTGCCTCTCCGTGGAACTACTGTCCCGTACTGAAAACATGATTACAGTACGGGACAGTTGTCCCGCAGCGAGGCAGGGACTCCTAGCGTCGTACATTACTATGATGCTAGGAGCCCGGCTCCCTGCAGTGTGTTCGGTCTGGGACTTGCGGCCGAAATACGTTCCGTCCTTTACGGACGTAACATGCTCGTGTGAATCCAGTCTAAAAGGCTGTGCAGATCAATAAATGTCATGTATAAAGACAAAAAGTGGAGCGATTTGACATAGTAACCAATCAGATTCTTGCTGTAGTTCTGTAACCTGAACTGAAAAAATGAAAGTAAATAATGGTTGGTTGAACCTTCGCTTTCTGCTTACTGGTCTGCTATCAGCTGTCAAATGGGATGTCAAAAGAATAGATAATAAGCAATTGACAGCAATGTTAATTGCTGCACATCTTGGGAGTTTTATTGCAAAGTCAGAGTACTGAAAGCATCACTTCAGAGATGGCAGCAAGCAAAAATATGCTGACCTCATTTTTTGGTGAAGAGCAAACCATGAGGACAATAGAAATGCGAAAAAGGAAAACAGCAAAATCAAGGCATGATCATAAACAGGAAATGACTAGAAGTTCATCCAGGATAGATAAATAAAAAAGAAATAAAATAAGTTTATTCAGCTCTGTAAAATGCTTCCAAATGTAACAGTGATAAGCTGATCATGTAGTCTACCAATCAAAGTGCCCATTGCGATTACATAATGCTATAAAACAGTCCTTTACTTCAGTTTCTACATGATCGTATTTTCATAACTATAATAGACTGTAGCAAAATAAGCAAGAACCCGGCCAATTCTATGATGTAACTGACTGGTCGTTCTGTGGAACTGTGAGAGCAGCTGAGAGTTATGAGTTATTGCGTGATAACCAGACATTCTAGACGTTGTCCTTTAAAGGGGTTCTCCGAGTTATTAACAAAATTGGCCAATGCAGGAGGGATGCAAACAAAAAAAAAGAGCCATTACTCACCCCACAGATCCCTGTCGTTTCAGCGCTGCCGCTGTGTATTGACATATCTGCAGCGATGACGTGCCCAGGGGCGTAACTAGGAAAGACTGGGCCCCATAGCAAACTTTTGACTGGGGCCCCCCCTCCCCTGGGTGTCACACAACCCCCCCTTGTCGATAACGCCATACAGCCCCCACTGTAGAGAACGCCATACAGCCCCCACTGTAGAGAACGCCATACAGCCCCCACTGTAGAGAACACCATACAGCCCCCCCTCTAGAGAATGCCATACAGACCCCCCTGTAGATAACGCCATACAGAGTCCCCCCTGTAGATAACGCCATACAGAGTCCCCCCTGTAGATAACACCATACAGCCCCCCCCCTTTAGATAACACCATACAGCCCCCTCTGTAGGTAACACCTTACAACCCCCCTGTAGGTAATGCCATACAGCCCCCCTGTAGATAACGCCATACAGCCCCCCCTGTAGATAACGCCATACAGCCCCCCCAGTAGGTAACGCCATACAGCCCCCCCCCTGTAGGTAACGCCATACAACCCCCCCTGCAGGTAACGCTATACAGCCCCCCGTAGGTAACGCTATACAGCCCCCCTTGTAGATAACGCTATACAGCCCCCCCTGTAGGTAACGCTATATAGCCCCCCCTGTAGGTAACGCCATGCAGCCCCAACCCCCAAAAAAAATCCGACCTACAGTGTGTCCTACAAAAGACATGTATCCCCTATCCACAGGATAGGGGATACATGTGTGATCGCTGGCAGCGATAGGGAGAACGGGGGACCGAAAGTCCCCCGAAGTTCTCCATGACTAACCTCTGACTTCCGTAGTCTGCGCAGCTCAATAAAAATGAAAGGAGCACTGGTCACACATGCGCACAAGCGCGACCGGCGCTCCATTCATTTCTACGGAGCTGCCGACACAGACCCCGGAAGTCTGAGGTTTATGATGGAGAACTTCAGGGGATTTTCGGTCCCCCGTTCTCCCTGTCACTGCCAGCGATCACACATGTATCCCCTATCCTGTGGAGATCCTGTGGAGAGGGGATACATGTCTTTTGTTTAATGGCAGAGCGGGGAGATACCTCCTTGCTCTGCCGTAGTGTTCAGTGGCGTCGCGCTGTAGCAGCCATAGCGGCTGCTAGCGGAGCCTCCGCCCATGGTGGCGGCCTGTGCCCCCTCGGCTGCTACGGCGGTAGTTACGCCACTGGACGTGCCCATATACCCACGTGATCGCTGCAGCCCAGCAATGGCCTCAGCACTAGCCAAGCACTGGCCTCAGTGATCCTGTGACGTCATCTTTGCAGCTATGTCAATAGACAGCGGCGAGGCTGGAATGATGGGGATCCGTGAATTGAGCAATGGCTCTTTTTTTTTTTTTGCCATCCCTCCTTCCCATGGCCAATTTTTTTTAAAAAAATCTGAAAACTCCCTTAAAGTGTTTAAAACAGTCAGTTTGTGTTTGTCTATTCCCATCACCCAGCTAATTCTGCAGGTCCAGTAAGAGTAAGTAACTCTGCATGTAAGGCCAGATTCACATAGTGCCGTTTTTAATGCATCTCTTTTTAAGCTAAAACAAGGAGTTGATTCAAAACATGAGACCTTATTTTATGCTTTTCCTCCCTTTAGGATCCACTCCTGACTTTTGCTAACAAACTGCACTAAACTAAATGTTGTGGGCCTGGCCTTTTATGCTTAGAACACCAGATAATGCATTAAAGAGGCTCTGTCACCACATTATAAGTGCCCTATCTCCTACATAAGGAGATCGGCGCTATAATGTAGGTGACAGCAGTGCTTTTTATTTAAAAAAAACGATCTGTTTTCACCACTTTATTAGCGATTTTAGATTTATGCTAATGAGTTGCTTAATGCCCAAGTGGGCGTGTTTTTACTTTAGACCAAGTGGGCGTTGTACAGAGGAGTGTATGACGCTGACCAATCAGCATCATGCACTCCTCTCCATTCATTTACTCAGCGCACAGGGATCCTGTTAGATCCTTATGTGCTGTCTTATACTAACACATTAACAATACTGAAGTGTTTAGACAGTGAATAGACATTCCACGGGATGTCTATTCACAATCTCTGCACTTTGTTACTGTTTCTGTGATAGTTACAGCAAGGCCCAGTTACAATATTAGCTGTGTTCCCACAATGCAGTTTTGATGCAGTTTTTGATGCAAATTTCTCTTTGTAAAAGTATATAGATTTTAATGTTTGTAAAAATACAACACAATTTTCTTTAGCGCCAATGTGTAATTATATATTAAAGCAGATCGTAGTCACACATGTCCTTGTAGTAAATAAAAGTATTTCTATAAATAATGTATACTATGTCCAGATCCATTTACTGGATTTCTATCAGTTGTAACAATATTTGCTCTCCTTGAACACTATAAAAATGTCTTGTTTATTTTTATTAATATAATGTATTTGTTATACCAGGACAAGTTTAGGCCGTGCTTTCTTTCCCTTGAAATGTGACACACAACTGCAAGCAGGCTTTATTTTTCTTTGCAAGAAGCTTGCTTACTTTGGTTATGTATAGAACAATATTTACAATATTATGCAAAATTGCTTCAATTTTAAAAAAAATTATCATATAGTACTTTGGAGTCGTGTTCAGAAAATTTATAGTAAATATATTATCTTTACTTTTAATTGGCAGACAGGAAAAAATGGATGCCAACAGGCTGCATGTTCCTAGGCAATAAATGTAATGAACTCCTTGTCATGATATATTTGAGCCAGGATAACTTAACACATTGTATTCAGGAATGCTTTTGGTTGTAGGAAGAAGAAGGGTAAGATTATATATTTCCAGGTGGCTCATCTGGTGTCTGGTGGGCAGAATAAATTGGTAACCTGGTAATCCAGTTGTGAGCATAAGTAGGTTGGCTGACTCGGTGAGCAGTGTGAAGGGTACAATATGTTAGGGACCTGATGGGATTTATTTCCAGAACCACACACAGACTGTACTACTAGGGACTAGTGCACTGTGTGAATTATAACTTTGTTGTGACATCACTGTTTGCATCATTTCTATTCTGTGAAATCATTGGTGTACATAAAGCCCTTAGGATTAGTTCACACAGAGTTTTTTGACACGTTTTTTGACGCAGAAACTGCGACGGAAAACGCGCCAAAAAATGTCAGAAAATGCCTCCCATTGATTTCAAAGGAAGGCGGAGGTGTTTTTTTCCTGCAATCGGAAAAACCGTCTCGCGGGACAAAGAAGCGACATGCCCTATATTCGGGCGCTTACGTCTCTGACCTCCCATTGATATCAATGGGAGGCAGAGAAAGCATATTTGGAGGCGTTTTTGCCCGTCGCGCTCAATGGGCGAAAAACACCGCTAAAAACGCGGCAAATGGTGTGCAGGCTGCCTGCAAAAAACTCAGTGTGAACATACCCTTATTGTGACCGCTACTATTCCTCCACTGTGATATCACTGTGTGCATTATTTCTGTTTTGTGATTTCACTGCTACATCACAATGTTTACTATTCCAGTACTGTGAGATCATTCTGTACTTTATCCCTGTGCTTTGACATGAGTATTTGATGTGACAATACTGTGTGTATTATATTTGTTGTGACTTGTTCATTGCAGGGGTGGGATTCAAGTTTTTAACAACAGGTTCCCTACTTGACTGTCAAAGATATAGGTGTGGGGGGTCGGGGAGATGGAGTTTGGTTTTTGCGGTGCAGCGTGGCATAGAAAATTATTCCTACTCTAATAATCAAATAAAACAATTGCAATATTTCAAATACACTACATATTATTGTAAAATCTAGATAAATATTTGTGTATGTATCCATAAAATCCTCTAAACTTTCCAAACTTGTGTGGCTCCTGGTCCAGAATGATTAAAGCTATCTAACTTTTCAGGTGACTTTTCAGAATAAGATGCCACATGTGTGTACATGAGGAACAACACAATTTTTGTCAATTTTACCACTTGTATATGGCATTTATTAGTAGTTTCCCCCTCTACAGGCTCTTTCTCTAATTTTCCATTTTCTATGAGCTAGTGAGTGTAGTTTAACTGCTATCATGTCTTCAATACACTACACACAGAGAAGAGGAGAATCCTGCTCTCCTACCTATTTCTATCACTATATATATATATATATATACATATATATATATATATATATATATATATATATATATATATATATATATATAACAGACCAAGCTCCAAGTACATACAAATCGAAAAATAAGCAGCAACTCCAGGATTCAAGTGAAAAAAATGGGTACTTTATTGCCCGTGCGACGTTTCAGCTCCGTCCACTGGAGCCTTTCTGAAGGCTTGAGAAAGGCTCCAGTGGACGGAGCTGAAACGTCGCACGGGCAATAAAGTACCCATTTTTTTCAATTGAATCTTGGAGTTGCTGCTCATTTTTCGATTTGTATACACTACCGTACAAAAGTTTAGGGTCACTTAGAAATTTCCTTATTTTTGCAAGAAAAGCACAGTTTTTTTCAATGAAGATAACATTAAATTAATCAGAAATACACTCTATACATTGTTAATGTGCTAAATGACTATTCTAGCTGCAAACGTCTGGTTTTTAATGCAATATCTACATAGGTGTATAGAGGCCCATTTCCAGCAACCATCACTCCAGTGTTCTAATGGTACATTGTGTTTGCTAACTGTGTTAGAAGGCTAATGGATGATTAGAAAACACTTGAAAACCCTTGTGCAATTATGTTAGCACCGCTGTAAACAGTTTTGCTGTTTAGAGGAGCTATAAAACTGACCTTCCTTTGAGCTAGTTGAGATTCTGGAGCATTACATTTGTGGGCTCGATTAAACTCTCACAATGGCTAGAAAAAGAGAGCTTTCAAACAGGCTCTAACCAGAGTAGAAAGAGAAGTGGGAGGCCCCGCTGCACAACTGAGCAACAAGACAAGTACATTAGAGTCTCTAGTTTGAGAAATAGAGGCCTCACAGGTCCTCAACTGGCAGCTTCATTAAATAGTACCCGCAAAACGCCAGTGTCAACGTCTACAGTGAAGAGGCGACTCCGGGATGTTGGCCTTCAGGGCAGAGTGGCAAAGAAAAAGCCATATCTGAGACTGGCTAATAAAAGGAAAAGATTAATATGGGCAAAAGCACACAGACATTGGACAGAGGAAGATTGGAAAAAAGTGTTATGGACAGACAAATCGAAGTTTGAGGTGTTTGGATCACACAGAAGAACATTTGTGAGACGCAGAACAACTGAAAAGATGCTGGAAGAGTGCCTGACGCCATCTGTCAAGCATGGTGGAGGTAATGTGATAGTCTGGGGTTGCTTTGGTGCTGGTAAAGTGGGAGATTTGTACAAGGTAAAAGGGATTTTGAATAAGGAAGGCTATCACTCCATTTTGCAACGCCATGCCATACCCTGTGGACAGCGCTTGATTGGAGCCAATTTCATCCTACAACAGGACAATGACCCAAAGCACACCTCCAAATTATGTAAGAACTATTTAGGGAAGAAGCAGGCAGCTGGTATTCTATCTGTAATGGAGTGGCCAGCGCAGTCACCAAATCTCAACCCCATAGAGCTGTTGTGGGAGCAGCTTGACCGTATGGTACGCAAGAAGTACCCATCAAGCCAATCCAACTTGTGGGAGGGCCTTCTGGAAGCATGGGGTGAAATTTCTCCCGATTACCTCAGCAAATTAACAGCTAGAATGCAAAAGGTCTGCAATGCTGTAATTGCTGCAAATGGAGCATTCTTTGATGAAAGCAAAGTTTGAAGGAGAAAATTATTATTTGAAATAAAAATCATTATTTCTAACCTTGTCAATGTTTTGACTATATTTTCTAGTCATTTTGCAACTCATTTGATAAATATAAGTGTGAGTTTTCATGGAAAACACAAAATTGTCTGGGTAACCCCAAACTTTTGAACGGTAGTGTATATATATATATATTATATATATATATATATATATATATATATATATATATATATATATATATATATATATATATATATAGGAGCTGCAGCAGCATGGAGGACATTATTCAGCATTAACAAGCAGTGAAACTGGGAATCCAGGGTAACGCCCATGGCCGCGGACCATCGGGTTTACTCACCCCCCTACGTCCGCAGCCATGGATCTGTGAGCGCTGGCCCGCATCTCCTCCTCAGGAGACGCCAGTGCTCACTTCCACTTCGTTCTGCTGTGTCCCTAAGGGTGCGCGCGCACGCTCGTGCCCAGCCTTAAAGGGCAAGCGCGCGCACATGAACAAAATCATTAATTAGCCCATACTCACCCTGGACTATAATAAGGGCCCTGCCCCTTCCTTCATTGCCTGAGTGTTGTTGTGTTTACCCGTGTTAGTCCTTGCAAATGGTCCCTTAAGTGTTTTCCAGTTCCCAGTGTTCCCGTACCTGCTAACTGTATCCTGTGCTACCTTGTTTCTGTGCCTTAGAGAGTTGGAGTCGTGTTGTGCCACCGATCACGTCTGGTGTATTACACCTCGCCTGGTGTCTGCTGCCAAGGTCCCATCCGAGCCTAACCATCGCTACTGTCTGAACTACCACAGGTACCCATACTCAGACTATAGACATTAACTTGTTATACTGTTTGGCCAGCTGCTATCCCACCACGGCGGTATGGCGCAATGGGTCCACATACCCACACACCGTGACATACAGCACTTGGGTGACATATAAATCTTACCAGCAGCATGTGTCCCCTCTCAGCTCCTCCTCCACTCTCCAAAGATTTCTATGGGCATCGTGCCCATGTCTCTCTCTAACTCTGCTCCTGCTCTCTCCTCCCATGTCCTTAGACTTATTTGGGCAGTGTCTGTATCTCTCTCTTACTCTGCTCGCTCCTATTACTTCCCCACCCCTCTCCACAGACTTCTATGGGCAGCATGTCCGTGTCTTTCTCTCCCTGCTCCCTCCTCCTGCTTACCCTCTCCGTAGACATTTATGGGCAGTAGCGCCTGTGTCTTTCTCTGCTTTTGCTTCCCACTCTCTGTTTCGTAGATTTGTATGGGCAGCAGTGTGTGTGCGTGTGTGTGTGTGTGTGTGTGTGTGTGTGTGTGTATGTGTGTTTGTGTGTGTGTTTGTGTGTGTGTGTGTCTCTGTTCCCTCCTGCTGCTTCCTCCTCCCGTCTCCAGCGGCAATGTGAGAACACAGTAGTGATACAAACAGTGATATCAAAGTAATACAGCATACAATGATGTCATAGCATAGGAATAATTAACATAGTGATGTTACAAAAATAGTGTGAAGGAAAGGCAGATCCAGCACTCCAATGATTAAAAATTCAGTTTTATTAGGTCATGTTTAAAAGGGATAAAACAACAATCCCGGGACCACGCTTACGCGTTTCAGACCACTAGGGTCCTTAATCATAGCTTTGAATTTTTAATCATTGGAGTGCTGGATCTGCCTTTCCTTCACACTATTTTTGTTACCAAAACCTGCTGTCGACACAGGATTAAGCTCAGGAGGATCTACGAGCACCCACAGCTTTTTGGATTTTTATGCCTATTCAGGCATCAATCAAGCTTTACACAAAACGCATGAAAAAAACGCATTGGAAAAACGCAACTTGGTTATGAGGTGAGCAAAACTTGAGGTACAAGCTTTTTTCACTTTTCATAGTGATGTTACAGCTAAGGGATAATGCACAGTGTGGTCACAGTACTGTTATAAGGAGTGATGTACACAGTGACATCACTGCACAAGAAAAGTCCACATGTGATGTCACAGTACAGGGATGATGCATGCAATAATGGGACAGCATAAGAATAATAAACAGTGTTCGAACTGAAAATATAAAAAACAACCAGAGCGCTACGTAGAACAGTATATAGGTGAAATAATGGCAGATATTAGAGAGCAAATACTTCCCTGCTTACCTGGGTTAGTTGTGCAATAGGTATAACTCCTCTATTGACTTTTAAGTATACGTGCTTTGATCTCCACTGCTTTTTGCTTCAAGAAGCATAGGAAACTTGCCGGCAAAGAGGAAAAGCAGACCCCTTTCAAAGAATTTATTTTGGTGGTGTAATCAAATCAGCTTTATTAATGATCTTACATGTAATGTGTTTTGAGGTGTTGTACCCCTTCTTTAGAGAAAAATTAGATCATATTAGTACACTTACAATGAAACTAAAAAGCACAAAGGGCACCATTGCACCAAGAATGCCCTGATGGGTGGTACTAGCTGGAATGCGACCCAATGGTCCTCTAAAATATGTAGTAGCCACCACAAACTTTCTGTGCTGTCAAGGGAAAAATTTTACAGAAAAAAAGTTGCTGAGATACAGTATACCAGTCTGGAAAGCGCTTTACAGCCACATCTAAAGCAAAGGTGTCTCTCAGACACCACCAAACCACAATGAGAGCCATTATCTCGAACCATAGTGGGGAAATCTTCCCAGATTCTCAGATAAAGTTCCTCGAATGCTTGAGGTGGTACAGATTAAGAGGTTATTATGACCTCATGCTTCTTGGAAGTACAGAAGGGTGTATCTCTGTAGGCAGGAAAAACACATCATGGGAGGCAATGGATACTGTGAAGACAGAATGGATTTGAGGTGCAGAGTGATTTAAGGGAAATGGTGACAATATATTTTGAGAGTAGAATAGGAAGAAGCAAAAGGATGTGATTATGATCTCTATAGAAACAAAGGAGTGAAGCAGAGGCCAATGACTATAATACATATATGGCTGGAGAAAATATTCTAATTATATGTTTTTTTATAAGTCCTTTTCAGTCCATTAATATATAATGACTCAAGGTTTAAATTCTAATCTAATTTAATTCACATTATCGAAGTAGGTAAAGTGGCCAGGTGTTTCTTATGTGCCAAATAACACCTCCAAAAGATCAAAGAATAGAAACTCCAAAATATCAATATCATTCATAAAATGCAGCAGTGGTGTTTCACTACCCTGCCAAATTATAAATAAATCATCAATGTATCTCAACCAGCACTACACATGGTCGGCGGCGCAGGCGCCATCGCCATGAAAAACCTGCCTTTCCCATAGCCCAAGAAGCAGGTTTGAATATGATGGCGCGCACGCCGCCCCCATGGCAGTGCCTTGTTGTTGTAGATAAAACACAAAAAAATTATGAGTCAGAATGTATTGTAAGAGTTCCACTACAAGTTCACAGACCTGGCTGTCCCAGTTGCTCATCCCCAGGAAGAGGCGAACCGCATCGACATCGTCTTTATGATATTAGTGTAGAGGGATTCTACATAGGCGGTAACCAGAAACACATCTGGATCCAAAAAGATCCCATCAATTCTCGTTAGCACATCTGTGGTATCCTTCACAAAGGGGGGTAAACACTCAACCATAGGTTTCAAATAGTAGTCAATAGATTTACAGACTGGATCACAAAGCCCTCCCAAACCCGACACAATGGGGCGTCCCGGGTGGGGTCTGTCAAATTTTTCTTGACCTTTGGGAGAAAATATAGCGTGAGAATCTTAGGGCATTTCACTATCAAACCATATAGAATTTTTTGGGGAATTATCCCCTTTTCATAGGCCACATTAAGAATCTTGTTTAATTCAGCTGAAAAAGCACCCACTGCATTATATGATAATTTAGTGTATGTTTCTTTATTTTTTAGTTGACAGAATGCTTCCTTTTCATATTTGTCAATGGGCCAGATCATGACGTTCCCACCCTTTTCTGCAGCTTTAGAGACAACATCATCATAGGATTGTAGTTCCCTCAGGGCTCCACATTGGGTTGCTGTTAAATTGTCATTGTATTTCTTTTCGGAGATCTGTTTGAAATCATTAATCACCATTTTGGTGAATATCTCCACCTGTGGGCCTATAAGAAAAGGGTGGGAACTCAATGCTGTGAAAAAATTGAAAGGATTAGTCGGAGAGAATGTAAGTCCCCTGCTCAAAATTTCACACTGGGTGTCAGAGAGGACATGTGAGGATAAATGAATTACCTCAAATTACTCTTGGGTTTCATTTTGCATTTGGTTACTTGTCTTTCTCTGTTTCTACGTGGGTAGGTGGGTCCCTGAATATTTAGGGTCGTATCCCCTGTCTGTCTCACTCTTGTGTGTTCATCATTTGAGGCGATGGATGAGACAGAACCCGATCTTCAACGGGAAAAAGATTTTCACCGTATTTTTCACCATCTACATACTCGATCTTGCTGTAAGTCACTAATGTGTCTTTGAAATTTTTGGGTTTTAGTCAAGCATATTTCCTGTTCCCATTTTTGGAACTCAACATCCAGATCTGCATTTAATTTATCAAGTGCCTCACAGGAAAGATACTTTTTCATTTTGATCTGTACTTCCTCAATCTCCATTTCAGTCAAAGTAGTCTGATTGGATTGGATCATTAGGAGATCCATAAAACCTCTTGAGCTGCCGGAGGATATCTCCTCTCATTTAGTTTTAAATCCTTCATCTTAGATTATAAACGAAGGGAAGACCTGTATTCTCAGCCCCCTAGGTATTAATCAATTAGTTAGGTATTTTTCCAAGAAGGCTTTGTTCCACCAAACATTAGTCCTTTTCTTTAATAATTCCTTGAGTTTGCTAATCAGTTCCCTACCCCTACTCCAGGTTGGACCTCTTGAGTTTAATTGTTTGGGTATATAGTGGCTTTTCACCAAAAAGCTTATTATAGATCTGTTGTACAATTGAATATTTGATCTTTAACAGTGTGTGATCTTGTTGTACTAGCTAGGTTATCATTTGGTGACCTATACTTTTTATAGTGGCTCTTATACAGTCAAATCCAGTTTTGGATCCTCTGTATTTTTACATTGTTTACTCATGTGTATTAATAAAGAATTACATTTCTATTTTCATATTTTAATAGTACATGACTCCTTGTTCTCTTTTGTGTATATGTACATTTTCATGTATAACAAAATATGTTTATGTGCAGACCCTACTTTGATATGCAAAATTAGTTACGCAATTACCAATAAGGGTATGTTCACAAGCAGTGACCAAAAACATTTGAAAATACGGAGCGGTTTTCAGGCGAAAACAGCTCCTGATTTTCAGACGTTTTTGTAGCAACTCAAGCTTTTTGCTGCGTATTTTACAGCCGTTATTAGAGCTGTTTTTCAATGGAGTCAATGAAAAACGCCTCCAAAAATGTCCCAAGAAGTGACATGCACTTCTTTTTCGCGGGCATCTTTTTACGTGCCGTATTTTGACAGCGACGCGTAAAATTAAGGCTCGTGGGAACAGAACAACGTAAAACCCATTGAAAGCAATGGGAAGAGGTTTGTAGGCGTATTAGGGGCGTTGTTTCAGGCGTTATTCGATGCGTAAAATGCCCGAATTACGTCTGAAAACACTGCGTGTGAACATACCCTAACACCTCACATATGTGCCTATGTCCTAGTGATATAACAGCACTTTCTGTCATAGGATTCCCATTTAAGGGTCAAAATTTGATTCCTGTAATGACACAGACTGACCACAAGAAGCAAGAACTAGACATCGCCTATAGCAATTCTCTTTTCTGGGGACTAACAGTGTCTCCCATTTGTTCCAAGGACTAACAGTAGGGCCGAATTGTGAGCCAACCATAGAGTCGAACAGAAGGGAAATATGGGGCACGTATCACAATTCTAGCAGGCAAAAGGAATAGATAAAAACAGGAACTTGCCGATTGAAGACAGAGATGGTAACAAGATTATGATCTCAGACGGATTATGGAACAAACAGATGATGGATAATAATAACATTTGGATGATGGTAATAAATGGATGATGAGTGATGACAACAACAAGCTGATCCTAACTCTAGCGAGTCCCTTATCTATCCCTGGATCTATCCCTGAACACTGACCCTAACACCTTACAACACTAACCCTCACATTAGGAACCAGAGGTAATGAAAACACAAATAAACAGATCCAAGACCCAGTACAACAAGACAAGCAGAACAGAGAACAATAAAGACAGGATAAAACTAGACAACTGACAACTAAACAAGACCAAACACGAAAGCAAACAAGGACTGAGGAAATACAAGACAGAGCTGAAAAAACACAAGACTAGGCTGGTAACATACTACCTGCATAGAGCACTGAGAAGCACAAAGCCATCACACCTAGCATACTGTTGTGGATAATTCAAAGTCAAACAGTTGCTCCAGATTCATTCATATTTATTTCCTCATGAGAAGGTTTCACAGCAGTGTCATAATGATGTCACTCAGCAAGTGATGGCAGACGGCATTTTACATACATTATGAGTAGGCTTATATACAGTTTTTTAGACTGAACTTTTACTACATCAGCTGTAATATATTCTCTTGAGTTTGCACAAAACAAATTACATTTACAATATTTTCTTAGCATTGCAATATTTTCCTATCAAGTCAGAAAATGGTAAGTCCTTATCGTCTTCTGTATTCTGTAAGGAGGGCGTAGAGGGTGGGGTCTTGAGTCATCAATTTTCCCTCAGCCTTTATTCTTGCTGATTCAATTCCTTAACACAGCAAAAACAGAAATGCATTCTCTCAAAATATCACTCTTATATTGAAGTTAAAATGGAAATATAGAATAGAAGACAAAATGGTGGAATTAAATAATTTCTTTCACATTTCACCCTTTTGATAATATCATTATCACACATATATATATATTATTCTCACTAACTAACTATCATCCTTCCTATCCTGGAAACCACCCCCGAGACAGTCCGTACTTCACAGAGTATACAGATAAGCTGCATAGACCATGAGATGTCAAACATCTATTCTTGACTGTTTCTTGGTAGCAATTTCCACTAAATCGTCCATATGTTGTATTGATAGCAAAACACACACAAACTCTTTTCTAACTATTGTAGATGACAACAGCCAGCCAGAGATGCATCACATCACAAGGACCACCCCGGAGAAATCCCCGGTGAAATCATTCTCAGAGCATTAACTCTTCTTTAAGGGTGGTGCTCAAACTGCTGGGGTGCATCTGTGGGACCCTCTTCTCAGAGATGATGTCCTCCACCCTACTCTCAAACAGCTGAGGGGTCTTAAGGAGAGGCGGGTAGTCGAGCTTGGCTGTCAGACGATCAACTCTGTAGCTGTTTTGTCATCATGTTTAGAGAATAGTTGTATCCACATCTTTACTGCAACGAGAAACACAACACATTAATAATTTCCAGGCAATTAATAGCATTAAAATCAGTCCTATCACTACCACTATGGGTTTCAGCAATCCAGAAAGCATATTGTTAAACCAAACACCAATAGATCCCATCCAAGAAAAGGGATTCCATCCCTCCTTAGATATATCTCTAGCTTTTTTCTGCAATTCCTTTACCTTATTCATGTGTGCCTCTATGGGGTCATGTGAGTCTTCAATCCAGGTGCAACATTCTTCACCTATTATAGCACAAGTTCCACCTTCCATTGCTAACAGATAATCAAGAGCCATTCTATTCTGGAGGGCGACTTTCCTAACTTGGGCCAACTCTTCATTGATAGCATGGATAGACCTGGAGGTCTCATTAATTATCCCATCCATAATACTAGCATATTTGTTTAACTTATTTGCTAGTTCGATTCCCCAGCCTGTCCAAGAGGGGAACCACATCCAAGCTTTATCTGCTTCTGTAAACAACTCTCGTTTATATCTAGTCTCCTTAGAATACATTTCATAAATGTCAGCAATTGAGATATTTGGACGTTGTCTGATGGCTGGAACAACTCTTCCTATAGTGCAATTACCCCACGCTCCCATAGGAAGCCACGAATAGGCTCTGTTACCACAAATATAATATAGCCCTGGTGTTATTACGCTAGGAACTATTTTACCATGATTCCCCAACCAACTTTGAAACCATCTCATATTGTCATGCACTTTAGTCTTACAGTCCCATTCATCATCATCTCCTTTGTCAGGACAGGAACACCTGGGGGCACAAGACGCTGTCATAGTTGCACACCAACATTGGTTATTACAATTACCATGTACCTCATCACAGTTTACTTCATACTTCATATTGAATAGTAATGTGGCATTTTTACAATCTGTTTCTCCAACGTGTACCTTAGGTAAATTGACTTTGCGCCCATTAATACTGGCTATGTGATCAGCATACATAGGCCCTATGCACATAGTGGGTGTATTTAGTAGGCCAGCAATTTCTAAATATGTTCCTTGGTCTGAGAGAGCATTGTGAGCAGTGTGATTTACATCTATTTCAACATCATAGCTATAGTCTGTGAGATTGAGATCATTCATAGATATTGGCACACCAATTAAAGGGATTCCTTTATGATTTGCAGGAACATGAGAACAGATCCAACAGTCAGTTATGTTCAGCTGCTTGGCTGTTTGTTGATGTAGAAGCCAAATAGAGTTCTTCCGCCGTTCTCCATTCACCTTTTTACAGTGAGAAGCGTGAATCCAGTTGGGTTTCCCCTCTACTTTCACTGAGGTAGAAGTGGTCAGTAGTACTTGGTATGGACCATCAAATCTGGGTTCCAGATGTTTCCTCACGTATCTTCTTATCACGACCCAATCTCCAGGTTGGAGGTGGTGAGTTCCAGTTTTGCCTTCTGGGTCTGGTAAAGAAGAAAAGACTAAGCCATGCAAATTAGTCAGCTGCTTATGGATCTGGACAACATAGTCAGTTAGAGAAGCATACTGTCCATGTAATTCCTGTGGAAAGAAAAGTCCTGTCAGCGGTGGCCTGCCAAACAGTACTTCGAACGGTGAAAGTCCATGCATTCCCTTTGGTGTATGCCTCATTGCAATTAGAGCTAACGGTAGGGCTTGTACCCAAGTAAGTTTTGTTTGCTCACAGATTTTAGCTATCTTATTTTTTAAGATGCCATTTGCTCTCTCAACCTTCCCTGATGACTGTGGATGATATTGTTAGGGATCTGCCAGGTACTTCATCTAGGTATACTCCTGGGATTAATCAATCCACACCTGAGGCCAGACCTGTTCGACTGACACCATCTCCCACCAACCAGGGTGGCAGGCTCAGGAGTGGGAGAGCCTATCGCGGCCTGGTCTGTCGGAGTTAGCTCCGCCCCCTGTCCTTTATTACCTGCCCTGTTCTCTCCCTCAGTGCTTGTAATTCTTTTGGATTCCTAGCCCCACTGCTGCTTGCTCCAGCCTGCTTCTGCCGTGCTTCTGCCTTGCTGCAGTTCTGCTTGACCTGCTTTGCTTTGCCCCCGGCTTGCTTCTGTCTCCTTGCCCGCTTGGGTATACTCACTTCGTCCTGGTCCTGACTGTCCGTTCGCCGCTCCGTTTCCTCGTGGCGTTCCGTGGCTACTGCCCCTTCCCTTGCATGTTCCCTGTTTGTTTTCCTGTGCACTTAGACAGCGTAGGGACCGCCGCCCAGTTGTACCTCGTCGCCTAGGGCGGGTCATTGCAAGTAGGCAGGGACAGGGCGGTGGGTAGATTAGGGCTCACTTTCCCTTCACCTCCTTCCGGCCATTACATAATTACAAGCCCTTACCTAGTCTACCATTTCTCCTACGCTGACGCTATCATGGACCCCCTTGAGACCCTGGCCCAGCAGATGCAGGGCCTCTCCCTACAGGTCCAGGCCCTGGCCCAAAGGGTCAATCAGGGTGACGCTGCTTTAGTAGTACCCCTCACCTCACCTCTAGAACCCGACCTCAAGTTACCTGACCGGTTCTCAGGGGACCGTAAGACGTTTCTCTCCTTCCGGGAGAGTTGCAGACTGTATTTCCGCCTAAAGCCCCACTCCTCAGGTTCCGAGAACCAGCGGGTGGGTATCATCATATCCCGACTCCAGGAAGGGCCCCAAGAGTGGGCCTTCTCCTTGGCTCCTGACGCCCCTGAACTTTCCTCTGTTGATCGTTTTTTCTCTGCCCTCGGACTCATTTACGACGAGACTGACAGGACTGCCTTAGCCGAGAGTCAGCTGGTGACCTTACGTCAGGGTAGGAGACCGGTTGAGGAATACTGTTCTGATTTTAGGAAGTGGTGCGTAGCTTCTCAGTGGAACGATCCGGCCCTAAGGTGCCAGTTTAGGTTAGGATTATCTGACGCCCTGAAGGATCTGCTGGTTAGCTACCCCTCGTCTGACTCCCTTGACCAGGTTATGGCCCTAGCAGTACGACTTGACCGACGTCTCAGGGAACGTCAGCTAGAACGCTTCAGTGTGCTCCCCTCTGACTTTTCTGCGACCCCCCCCCGAGGTCCCGTCTCCTCGCCCCTCCACGGAGGACTCGGAGGTACCTATGCAACTCGGGGCCTCCATGTCCCCTCGACAACGTAGGGAGTTTCGCAGAATGAATGGTCTCTGCTTCTACTGTGGGGACGACAAGCATCTACTGAACACCTGTCCCAGGCGCAAGAATAAGAAGCCGGAAAACTTCCGCGCCTAAGTGATCATCGGGGAGGTCACTTGGGCGCACAGGTATTTCCCGTTAATGTGAAACGCAATAAAATTTTGCTTCCCTTTCAGGTCTCGTTTGCTGGCCGGGCTGCCACGGGCAGTGCTTTCGTGGATTCAGGGTCATCTGCTAATATCATGTCTGCGGAATTTGCTATGTCTCTAAAGATGCCTTGTATTGATTTACCTTATCCTATCCCTGTAGTAGGAATCGACTCAACTCCCCTTGCTAATGGTTATTTTACTCAGCATACTCCTGTTTTTGAACTTCTTGTTGGCTCCATGCATTTGGAGCAGTGCTCTGTACTGGTGATGCAGGGATTATCGTCTGATCTGGTTTTAGGCCTTCCCTGGTTGCAGTTGCATAATCCCACGTTTGATTGGAATACTGGGGATCTCACCAAATGGGGTAATGAATGTCTTATGTCATGTCTTTCTGTTAACTCTATTTCTCCCCGGGAGGAGGTAAACACGCTTCCTGAGTTTGTTCAGGACTTCGCCGATGTGTTTTCTAAGGAGGCCTCCGAGGTGTTGCCCCCCCATAGAGATTACGATTGCGCTATCGATTTGGTGCCTGGTGCCAAGCTTCCTAAGGGTAGGATATTTAATCTTTCATGTCCTGAACGTGAAGCCATGAGGGTGTATATCCAAGAATGCCTGGCCAAGGGTTTCATTCGCCCCTCGACTTCTCCTGTAGGTGCTGGCTTCTTCTTCGTGGGGAAGAAGGATGGTGGTCTTAGGCCGTGCATTGATTATCGTAACCTGAATAAGGTCACCGTAAGGAACCAGTACCCACTTCCTTTGATTCCGGATCTTTTTAATCAGGTTCAGGGAGCCCAATGGTTTTCTAAGTTCGATCTACGGGGGGCATATAACCTTATCCGCATCAAAGAGGGGGATGAGTGGAAAACTGCGTTCAACACACCCGAGGGTCATTTCGAATACCTGGTCATGCCCTTTGGGTTGTGTAATGCCCCTGCTGTCTTCCAGAATTTTATTAATGAAATCCTGAGAGAGTACCTGGGTAATTTTCTTGTTGTGTACCTTGATGACATACTGGTGTTTTCCAAGGACTGGTCCTCCCACGTGGAGCATGTCAGGAAGGTGCTCCAGGTCCTTCGGGAGAATAATCTGTTTGCTAAGACTGAAAAATGTGTCTTTGGGGTACAGGAGATACCATTTTTAGGGCAAATCCTCACTCCTCATGAATTCCGCATGGACCCTGCCAAGGTTCAGGCTGTGGCGGAATGGGTCCAACCTGCCTCCCTCAAGGCGTTACAGTGTTTTTTAGGGTTCGCCAACTATTACAGGAGATTTATTGCCAACTTCTCGGTCGTCGCTAAGCCTCTTACGGACCTTACCCGCAAGGGTGCTGATGTCCTCCATTGGCCCCCTGAGGCCGTCCAGGCCTTTGAGACCCTCAAGAAGTGCTTTATCTCGGCCCCCGTGCTGATTCAGCCCAACCAAGAGGAGCCATTTATTGTGGAGGTTGACGCTTCCGAGGTGGGAGTGGGGGCCGTCTTGTCCCAGGGTACCAGCTCCCTCACCCATCTCCGCCCCTGTGCTTACTTCTCTAGGAAGTTTTCGCCCACGGAGAGTAACTATGATATTGGCAACCGCGAACTTCTAGCCATTAAATGGGCTTTTGAGGAGTGGCGGCACTTCCTGGAGGGGGCCAGACACCAGGTAACGGTCCTTACGGATCACAAGAATCTGGTTTTCCTAGAATCGGCCCGGAGGCTTAATCCTAGACAAGCTCGGTGGGCACTATTCTTTACCAGATTTAATTTCTTGGTTACCTATAGGGCTGGGTCCAAGAATATTAAGGCTGATGCTCTGTCACGTAGTTTCATGGCCAATCCTCCTTCCGAGAAGGATCCTGCTTGTATTTTACCCCCTGGTATAATCGTCTCTGCCACGGATTCTGATTTAGCTTCTGATATCGCGGCTGATCAGGGTGCAGCTCCCGGGAACGTCCCTGGGGACAAACTGTTTGTTCCCCTGCAATACCGGCTGAGGGTACTCAGGGAAAACCATGACTCCGCTCTATCTGGTCATCCTGGCATCTTGGGCACCAAACACCTCATTACCAGAAACTATTGGTGGCCTGGGTTGCCTAAAGACGTTAGGGCTTACGTCGCCGCTTGTGAGGTTTGCGCTAGGTCCAAAACCCCTAGGTCCCGACCTGCGGGCCTACTACGTTCCTTGCCCATTCCCCAGAGACCTTGGACCCATATCTCCATGGATTTTATCACCGATTTGCCTCCATCTCAGGGCAAGTCGGTGGTGTGGGTGGTAGTCGACCGCTTCAGCAAGATGTGCCACTTTGTGCCCCTTAAGAAGCTACCTAACGCCAAGACGTTAGCTTCTTTGTTTGTGAAACACATCCTGCGTCTCCATGGGGCCCCAGTCAATATCGTTTCTGACAGAGGGGTACAATTTGTTTCCTTATTTTGGAGAGCTTTTTGTAAAAAGTTGGAGATTGATCTGTCCTTCTCCTCCGCCTTCCATCCCGAAACTAATGGCCAAACGGAAAGGACCAACCAATCCCTGGAACAATATTTAAGATGTTTCATCTCTGACTGTCAATTCGATTGGGTCTCATTCCTTCCCCTTGCTGAATTTTCCTTGAATAACCGGGTCAGTAACTCGTCAGGGGTCTCCCCGTTTTTCTGTAATTTCGGGTTTA
This sequence comes from Rhinoderma darwinii, assembly GCF_050947455.1. NCBI lineage: Eukaryota > Metazoa > Chordata > Amphibia > Anura > Rhinodermatidae > Rhinoderma > Rhinoderma darwinii. The sequence goes on from NC_134688.1 coordinate 406,694,480, forward strand.
ACCCAAGATTCTCCTCCGTCTCCCCTGGTTGTTCCAATAATCCTGAGGTAGAGGATGTTCATCGGGAACTGTGCACTGTCTGGGCCCAGGTTCAGAAGAACCTAGAGGCGTCCCAGAGCGCACAAAAGATTCAGGCGGATAGTAGACGTTCTGCTAACCCCCGGTTTGTCGTCGGGGATTTGGTCTGGTTGTCGTCCAGGAACTTGCGCCTTAAGGTCCCGTCCAGGAAGTTTGCTCCCCGATTTATTGGACCTTATAAGATCATTGAAGTCCTCAACCCTGTATCCTTCCGTCTGGAGCTCCCCCCATCATTTCGCATACATGACGTCTTCCATGCCTCCCTCCTTAAACGCTGCTCCCCGTCCTGGTCCCCCTCGAGGATACCTCCTGTTCCCGTTCTCACCCCTGAGGGGGTGGAATTCGAGGTGGCCAAGATTATGGACAGTAGGATGGTCCAGGGCTCCCTCCAGTACCTGGTCCATTGGAGAGGATACGGGCCGGAGGAGAGGACTTGGGTACCTGCCCGTGATGTTCACGCTGGGGTATTGATCAGGAGGTTCCACCTTCTCTTCCCCACTAAACCGGGTCCCCTTAGTAAGGGTCCGGTGGCCCCTCATAAAAGGGGGAGTACTGTTAGGGATCTGCCAGGTACTTCATCTAGGTATACTCCTGGGATTAATCAATCCACACCTGAGGCCAGACCTGTTCGACTGACACCATCTCCCACCAACCAGGGTGGCAGGCTCAGGAGTGGGAGAGCCTATCGCGGCCTGGTCTGTCGGAGTTAGCTCCGCCCCCTGTCCTTTATTACCTGCCCTGTTCTCTCCCTCAGTGCTTGTAATTCTTTTGGATTCCTAGCCCCACTGCTGCTTGCTCCAGCCTGCTTCTGCCGTGCTTCTGCCTTGCTGCAGTTCTGCTTGACCTGCTTTGCTTTGCCCCCGGCTTGCTTCTGTCTCCTTGCCCGCTTGGGTATACTCACTTCGTCCTGGTCCTGACTGTCCGTTCGCCGCTCCGTTTCCTCGTGGCGTTCCGTGGCTACTGCCCCTTCCCTTGCATGTTCCCTGTTTGTTTTCCTGTGCACTTAGACAGCGTAGGGACCGCCGCCCAGTTGTACCTCGTCGCCTAGGGCGGGTCGTTGCAAGTAGGCAGGGACAGGGCGGTGGGTAGATTAGGGCTCACTTTCCCTTCACCTCCTTCCGGCCATTACAGATATGGAGTGTGTAGCTGTTGATTAATTTGCAACCCTTTCAACATTTCTCCAAATACCTGACCCGTGAAATGTGTCCCCCGGTCAGACTCTACCGTCTCAGGTAGGCCGTATCTGCACACAATCTCAGATATTATTTTCTTAGCTGTCACTACAGCTGTTGCCTTAGCAACAGGCCATGTTTCTACCCAAGAGGAGAACATATCCACACATACTAAAGCATACTCATAGACACCACATCTGGGTAGTTGGATGTAGTCTATCTGCAGTCTCTGGAATGGGTAGTCAGGTTTTACAAGGTGTTTCATCTGTACCCTAGTCATTTTGCCTGGATTGTGCTTGGCACAAATCATGCATTTCTTGCACCATTGTGTTGCAAATTGTGAGAAGCCTGCTGCAACCCAAAATTTACTTACAATAGAAACCATTCCTCCTTTGGAAACATGAGATGGAAGATGAGATAAGTTTGTTAAAAACTGATATATAGCTGGAGGGGCACACAATCGACCATCCTCATGTTTCCAAACACGATTATCTGGCTTACAACCTGTGTTCCTCCATTTACTGTGTGTCTGCGGACCTGCCTGTTTTTGCAAGGTTATGAGAGTGTCCATTGTCAGATTTTGGTCATCTTTTGGGGACTCTTGGAGGATCAGAAGAGAAGCCTTTTTAGCCGCTTCATCTGCCCTGTTATTACCCATAGTGATAGGATCTTTTGCTCGCTGATGTGCCTGGCATTTGATAACAGCTATAGCTCGAGGTAGCTTTACCTTTTCCAGCAGCTGCTGTATGAGGTCTGCATGCTTCACAACCTTCCCACAAGAAGTTAAGAAACCTCTGTGCTCCCACAGAAAACCAAAATCATGTACAACTCCATAAGCATAACGGGAGTCCGTATATATATTTACGGTCTTTCCCTCTGCCAGTTTACATGCCTTGATCAGGGCAAGCAACTCTGCACTCTGTGCAGAATTTATGCCAGGATCAAAGGTCTCATGGTATAAAACAGAGGTGTCTGGTGGTTTGGCTGTGAAGGACTGCTTATACATTATTACATTTATCACTTTTCCGGATTCAATCTACAAATGACACAAAGTTGTTCTGCAATGTCATACAAAATATCTATATCAGCATTTAATGTTGTGTCCATTCATTTCAAGAACAATATTACATTTCTTATCTCACTAGCAGCTGTTCTTCACCTCCCCCTTCTCTTATCACACTAGTTGATTCTAAATTATACCATATGGGAATTTACTATAAGGTCATTTGCAACATTAAAACAACTACTACTTCTATAACTTCCTTTGCTTTAAACTTTACTTTATAAAATATGAATTTCCTCTGACAACCTCCTGCACTTTTACTTCAGTGTATTAACATTACATACATTTGTCACTAAAAGATGCTAAAAAGATCTATGAAGATAATGAATATACAAAATAACTGAAATTATTAAAGTATATATTCTATACTGACTACTATAAAGACACATTGGGCTCTTTGTTGCTTTCTAAAAGATGCTACAATCCATGTACTCCAATCTGCTTTGTCATTTGACTCTGTGATTCTGGATATACAATCCCCTAGTAAGTTTACACCATTTTAACAGGTGCTTGCTCACCCATATGCCATACCTAAAAATTCATCTTCTCCTGTGGGGTCAGAGAAGCCTGCGGACGCCCTACTCTGTAATCTGGTGATCGGCCAGACCCTCATTTGCCGTGACTGTTGCCCATAGCCCTGCTATGATGGAGGGGACTCCTACCCTTCTCTCTCAGTTTTTATTTTCACTAACAAACACTATGGCTATTGGCTGTTAGGGAAAGTCCCACACTACGTATCTCCTACGTACCCGTATACACCCTGTATACACTACACAAATATTCCAACTGAGCCAAATTACAACCAACTAAACAATAATCCCACACAGGATCTGCTCATTATATCATCTATATCAAACAATCTAAGAAAGGTATCTTCTAAGCAGTATGATTTTTCATGAGGGAGACAAGCCAGGAGTAGCTTCAGGACACGCGCACTTTTTGTCCTTCTGCTGCTCAGGCAGTGGTTAATAACAATTTACTTGACAAACACAGAAAAATAGAACAACAATCGTGTCTGAGGACGGTAGGGTCCTCTTACTTATCACTGCACTGCCCCCACCATGCCTTCTCCGTAGAGGTGCGTCTTGAGGCAGTTTCAAGCACTCCGCCGTAAAGGCCTCTTTCACGCTGATGTGGCGTGCACCAACATCCTCATTCATTCACATACATATCAAAAAGAGGTTAGTACATTTAACAACTGTTTGAGGTTCTTGGCAACCGTACTCACGACAGAGAACAGAGGGACTGGGGACCAAAGGAAGAGAGAGCGAATGAGAAAAAAGTTTCTCACCTGTTTGATGGCGCCATTTCGGTCTCCTGTCCTTGGTTCCCATCCTGGTTCCGTTCCAGCCGCTTTCGGTTCCCGGGACTTTTTGGCACCAAAATTGTTGTGTCTAATTCAAAGTCAAACAGTTGCTCCAGATTCATTCATATTTATTTCCTCATGAGAAGGTTTCCCAGCAGTGTCATAATGATGTCACTCAGCAAGTGATGGCAGACGGCATTTTACATACATTATGAGTGGGCTTATATACAGTTTTTTAGACTGAACTTTTACTACATCAGCTGTAATATATTCTCTTGAGTTTGCACAAAACAAATTACATTTACAATATTTTCTTAGCATTGCAATATTTTCCTATCAAGTCAGAAAATGGTAAGTCCTTATCGTCTTCTGTATTCTGTAAGGAGGGCGTAGAGGGTGGGGTCTTGAGTCATCAATTTTCCCTCAGCCTTTATTCTTGCTGATTCAATTCCTTAACACAGCAAAAACAGAAATGCATTCTCTCAAAATATCACTCTTATATTGAAGTTAAAATGGAAATATAGAATAGAAGACAAAATGGTGGAATTAAATAATTTCTTTCACAATACGCTATCACCAACACCGTACTACTGGGGCCAGGGATTCTTAAGGAGAGGCAGACCAATAAGATCGCTCAATGCATACGAGACTGCATAGCTCACATCAGCATGGTCATCTGAACTGTACTGATGAATCAGCTGTGCAACAGTTGCCTTAGCAACTACACCAGCTTCTGATTAATAAATAGATGACAAGTCTGCAGAGACAGACCTGCTGCTCGTAACACTTCCACAGATTTCAGTTTAGGATGAGACTTTGACATTGCAATGCCATTGAAGGAAATTGAAGTCCATTTATTTTAAGGAAATTCCAGTAAGAAAACAAAAATATTCAAACTGTAATTTCTCAATATAAGTCCTTCAGAGAGTACTAGGCATTGCCCAGAATGTTTTGCCAACTACTTAGGAACAGATGCCAATGAGGTGCATGTGAGGATAAAAATGTCACTTCTATTGATATAGACCATTAGCGCCCCAGCAATGGTAAATACCTGAGGACCACCTTTAGCAAACTTTTTGTCTCTCTTCTGGAATAACTTTTTTTTAAAAAAAAACATTTAAGTAACAACTTCATTCACTTGATGTTGTTCTTTAACTTCATTGCATTTGCTGATCACATTTGAAGTCTACCACTCATGTTTCCTATGCAGCACTGTATATCATATTTATAGTTTCTTACATTAGTCAGCTATAGCCGACACCTGCCATGATACATTTTCTGCTGATGTCTACATTGACAGCAGACAGAAAGTATTTTGTTTAGTGTTTTATATGTACAGATTGATATCTATATTGACAGATGATGGAAAGCATTTTGTGAACTGGTTTATAACTACATATATGCATCTCCAAATACTGCTAAAATTAGATATTATGGTGTGCATTACAACATATCACATGCTTTTTTTAGGTTTATGGTGTCTTGGCAGGTACTGTGGATGGTCATGTCCTCAGTACTGTACAATCAGCATTACATTTTCAGTAGGTAGCAAGAAGTAGGGGGAGATTAAACAGAGTAAATACCTCAGGATTTGACTACACAGGGTTTGTTTATAGTCTGTTACCATGGAGACAGTGGCCTTTATAAGAACTGTAGAAAACTTAAAAAGTTGCTTTATTTTTTATTTTAAATGTATTTGCACACAAAAAAAAACAATTGCAAAGATGTATATAGCCTTTAACCAGTTAGCACAAAATAAAGAACATGTACTTAATCAGCAGGAGGTATTTTCAACAAAATGCTGTATGTGTACATCATGGTCACACGGGCATAGCAGCTATGATGGCGCCATTACCAGCTAGAAGGTGGCTGTGATTGACAAGCCATTACACATCATGCAGTGTGACATTTTTCACAAACTGTAGTTAAATGGCTTGTCCCGCCATTATATATCCTATTCATCATATAGACTATAAAAAATAAACAATTGTTCCATTTACATGCTGTTAAAATTATCTAGTAAAGAGTTATGACATATACTTATATAGTAAAGCGCCACCTAATGTTCAAAATGTATAACAATGTGCACATCCACCTAATGAGCTGGTAGACACGCATGCACGATAACTCTACCCACAGCCAGGTCTCTGCGTAGTGATACTCTATTCACTGCAGAGCAGCCAGTGGAAATAGCATATTTTTTCCTGCTTGTCAGGGAAGGAGCAAAGCCACTGCAGTAGCATGGCGGTATAGTTGAAGAGTCTCATTCTGCAGGGGAGTGGACTATATTGCCAGATGCTAGAGGGGAAAGGAGAAGGATTCTGCAGAGAGCCCCTCCCCAACAGCAACAGAAGTATGAAGGAGGACGCATGGAAGCAAAAAATGATGAAAAATGCATTTATTGTGCTAGAAACACTGCAAATTACTTTGAAACAGCTTTAAACAGCAGTGGGTCACTTCCGATAATGGCAATTGGATGCTAAAAAAAAGACATGGTTACTCGGCTCTTCCAACCTGGTCATTTCTTCCTGCAAAGCATTATGGTCCTGAATTCCTGAGCCAATTGAAAGTAACATTTTGGGGAGTAGAAATTCCTTGCAGATGTTGCTGTAGTTATATGTGAGTTCCTCTACCCAGTGCTTCAAATCAACATTGCAAAAAACTGAGCCAATGTGGCCATATTGCACAATGCCTGCTGCACTATTATCCCTGTTATATATAACATGCCACTGGTGATGAATAATTCAAAACCTCAAGACAATGAGACATGTAAAACTACTACACATTGAAGTCCGTAATTTACATGTTTAGATTTTCCTAAATCAGATGTGTTCAGTACATAGTGACAAGTTTAATAGGACGCCTTCCATAGGCCAAAAGAGCCTAATGACCCTTCTTGCAAGACATTCCTTACTGCTTGAGCCATTTAGCAAGTCCTCAAGTATTTTATATTGGATATCTTCCTACCCAGCCATCATAAATCATTCATAACTTTTACAAGCTGGCACTGTTATTTACTAGTAAACTGGTACTGAATGGGTGTTTCTACAGGATTGTCAGTGAGCCCTATGAATTTGATTCAAATCATATCAAGTGATCTACAAAAAACTAAAGGCAGTTATGGCATCTTTCATCTACAATGTGACAGCATAGATCAAAGAAACTGGACAAGGAATATAATCTCACTTTCTGGCAGCAGTTTAAAATAAGATCACTTTATGTAAGAAGTTCATAATGGAAAATGTTATTGTGCATTGGTGTGAAATCATGAGGGAGGAAATAAAAGAGAGTCACTCCTAAAAAATAAATCATTAGTATAAGCTTCACTTGTCAGCTTCTGTCATTTTTAAGTAGTTCTTGACCCTGGGGAGAATTAGTGACAACCCACATGGCGGCGATTACAGCTCCTATAGGACTTGACACATAGCTTTCCCGGAATCCTGATTGGCCATTCTGCTTAGTTAAAGGGGTCGTACCAGAATCAAAAATTATCAACTATCCACAGGGGATCATTTCCTGATCGCTGGGAAACCCATCGATAGTTAGAATACCCATCTACTGTTTGAAGTCCAAGTGACTGTCCAGACTCCAGTCAGGCGAATTGTAGCCCCCAACAGGTTTAGTTAAATGTTGGTAGGTTAAAAAAAATTAAAAATAATAGTCACCAAGTCTCAATGCCACATGGCTCCCTTTCATCGCTTCAGAAGAGAATCGATGGTTAGATGCTGATAAGTGACTTCACCAGCTATGCCCTCCCGCTCTATTAACTATACTGTGTTGAGTTGTCTAATTACAGGTGTCATTACTCTGTTGGGGAGCATCCGAGAATATGGCTTCCCCCATATTGCCTCTGGAAAGAACTAGAAGTGACAGCGACATTTATTGTCATGAACATCGCCAGAATGGCGCTAATGCCAAAAAGTGCAATTCTTTTGAAGAGAGAATGGCAGGGCTGAATATAACTATTAAACCTGATATATCTAATGTGACTGTCCCACCAAGGTGGCAAAGTATCCCACTGTAAAGGCCATACCCCCAGGCAGAAAGTTACCTGAAGGACTGAGGTCAGGGGCTACAAATCCCGGAGTTCATGGCTAAAAGATTGCAAGCGCTCTGACTGGGGACTGTCCATATATGGACAGTGATGTTAGGAGCATTACAATGCTAAAGTCCCCGACCAGAGCATCAGAAGTGCTCTGGCCAGGGACTCCGGCCCTTTGGAAGCTGCTGACATCACTGTCCATATATGGACGGCACAGTGACATGAAGGGCTTTCACAGTTAAATATAAATAAGTTAAATACAGTTAAATAAAGGTTTTTTTTTTATATGCAGTGTATATATATACATATATATATATATATATATATATATTTAAAAATATTAACAATTCGAGAAAACTTTTCCCATTTTCCCTTAAAAGCTATGTTACAAAATAGTTTAACTGGTATCACCGCATCTGTAAAAGGCTGAACTATTACAATATAGTATTATTTAACCAGCATAGTGAACATAGTAAAAAAAAATAGGAGGACAAAGATGGCAGGCCTGGGGCCTTCATTAGGCTCCCGGGCTGCAAAGACAACCATCGGCACCCTGCCATCACATCACGGGGCGGGCATGGGTATGACACAGGGGGCACACCTCCCCTGTAGAAAGTGCCACACACACACCCCTGTAGATAGCATCACACACAGCCCCATATAGATAGCGCCACACAGCCCCCCAGGTGATAGCGCCACACCACCCCTGCAGATAGCATCACACACAGCCACCCTATAGATAATGCCACAAAGCCCCCTGTACATAGCGCCACACAGACCCCATGTAGATAGTGACACCCAGCCCCTTGTAGATAGTGACCCACACATACCCCTGTAGATAACATCACACACAGCCCCACTGTAGATAGCGCCACACCGACCCCCTGGAGATAGTGCAATACAGCCCCCCTGTAAATAGTGCCATACTCGCCCTGTAGATAGTGCCACACAGCCCCCCTATAGAAATCGCCACACAGCCCCCCTGTAGATGCACCAGCCCCCTGTAGTTAGTGCCACCCTTACCTGTCCCCATTCCATCTCCTACGATGCAGGCCTCAAGGCCCCAGGCGGCCGCCTATAACGGACCTATGGGGATCTGCTACTGGATATATTTAGGATCACAACTGGATGTCAACAGATGTCTAGTAAGGGGAAGAAATTGGTGTATCAGGAATAGCTAGTTTTGGATATTTTCAGGGGGCAGAAGAAGCAGACAGTGAGAAATCCAGAGTTGGACAGATACTTTGCGTGCCACGTGTGTTTTTATTACATGCTTGTTTGTCACTTACATCTTGTAAGTATTATTAAAAATGTCTTTGATTTGCGCAGTTGGTGCGGTGCTACTCTATATCAGCTTTACTTTGAAAACTGCAGGCGTAGTGGAGAAATCCAGACGAACTTGCCTTGTCGACGGTGGAACCACAGAGCCCAGCCATCCGTAACAGTGCTGAGCATTCCAGTTTTTTGCCTTTCCCCAAGGTGTAAGGTAGAGTAATACTCCATGAACGCAGGACTTATGTTTTGTGGACCCATATTGGTTGTTTGAGTGGTAAAATACATTTCTTACTTTGTATATCCTTAAATTTTGCACTTGCTAACAATATATAACAATATATAACAATATATATAACAATATAACAATGTATCCAAGTCCATATGAATGAGTGACCTTGTGGTAGAAAGTTCTTGTTTTTCCCCATAATATCCTTCCCAAGGGACAGTAAGTGACTCAGATGTTCTGAACATCAATATCAAATTCTTATGTGCTGCTAGGTCATTTCCGTTTCTCTTAAAAAAAACATATTTTCCATCCACAGCTCTGGGAAATTCTAGTTTTATTTTCTTCTTTTGATAGGGACATTTCCTCTTTAATATCATTAATACTCTTTAAAAACATTCAAATAACCAGTGACCGGACTATTTCTGCCCTGCGATAGTCTTGGTCTGGTCATGGTGTGTTTATGTCTCCGACTCAATGATTCAGAGAACTAAACGTGAAGAGCTGGATGGACTGTTTATTCCTTCTCTATTAATAGCTGAAGGAATATCCAGCAAAGATCTAATGTCCGTCATGTTTCTAGGATTTCTTGTTTGGATCAAGTGGTTGCTAAGGATGGCGGAGATTATAACAAGCATTTTACTGCAGCATATTTCTACTAGGTGCTATATGTTTATACAGTGGTGCACAAGCTACAATTTGTAACTACAGCATATCACTCTTTTTGAAAGAAAACCAATATCGTGTGAAGTTACCATGTTATATTAAAGTCTACAATCATTCATTTTTAGTGCACTGGCTCTTTAATATGGAGCTCTGATGCAAAATGTCCTACATTGCCTCGTCTAAGTTTAGAGTGGTATATGGCCCCTATTCAGGTCAATAAGGGCGGTAAATCAATCCACATTCCTGCTCAATATGGATAAAGCAAATCTGGGACATTTTACAATTCCTCATATTATACTTTCTTAAAAATAAGGAACAAAGAAAGTGGGACCTGCTTGTAAGAGCTTGCAGTTTAAGAGGAATACAGGTAGGTATTCGTTTGGACAGTGGTCAACCGCATGTAACTACTAAGAGGGTTATAAATAAAACAAAATAAGCTCAGGCTGTGATCTATTCAGCGTAGCCGTATCGGGGCTTGTTTTTTGCAAAATACAGTTTAATGGCACCATTTTGGGGTACTTATAATGTATTAAGAAGTTGTCCCAAGATTAAATGTTATCCCCTAACCACAGGGACCGCCACCGATCACAAGAACGGGGGTCCTGTTCCTCCGAATGAATGGAGTGACAGGTCGAGCATTCGCCCTGCTGCTCCATTCATTCTCTATGGCACTGCCGGAGATAGCCAAGTGCTGTACTCGACTATCTCTGGCAGTCCCATAGAAAGTTAGAAAGTAAATGGAGCAGCAGTGCGCGTTCTCGACCTGCCGCTCCATTCATTCGGAGGCATGGGACCTCCATTGTTGTGATCAGTCGGGGTTCCAGCGGTTGGACCCCCACCGATCAGCATGTTATCACCTATCCTTTGCTTAGTGGATAACATTTAATCTTGGGACAACCCCTTTAAATAACTTTTATAAAATGCTATGGGGAATGAAGTATAAATAACATGATAACTTTATTCTGCGGGCCATTACAATTAAGGCATTACCAAAATTAAATAGTTTTTTTCATGTTTTACTACTTTTGCCAAATAAAAACACTTTTTTTTTTTTTAAATACTCTAATTGGCTTTTGTTTCGCTGCATTCCAAGACTCATAACATTTTTATTTTTCCATCAACCGAACTTTATGAGGGCTTGTTTTTTTTTTGTGGGACTATTTTTAGTTTTCATTTGTACCATTTTGGGATCACGCTGTGCAGTCATTCACAGCTTGATCTCGCGAGATCACGCTGTGCTGTTATTACATCCCACAGAAACGTTTTCCGAAGTGTCGGGAGTGTGAATAGACATCGCATCCTTGCTGGAGGCAATGTCTATTCACTATCAAGACACTTCGGTATAGTTAATGTGGGTGTATGTGACAGTACAGTGTGATCTCGCGAGATCACGCTGTGCTGCGAGTACTGCTAAAAATGAATGGAGAGAAGTGTATGATGCTGATTGGTCAGCGTTATACACTTCTCTTCACAACACCCAGTTGATAAAAAGGTAAAAAACACCCTGTTGTCTATTAAGAAACAAATTAGCATAAATCTAAAATTGTTCATAACTTGCTCAAACTTGATCGTTTTTCAAAATAAAAACCATTGTTGTTATCTACATTACAGCGCTGATCAGATTATGTAGGGGATAGGGCATTTATAATCTGGTGACAGAGCCTCTTTAAGTTCTTCTACAGTAAGATGTTGTAGTAAAACCGTACTTTTTACTTCCTCCCCCAAAAAGGTTAAATTGAAGTTCTTATGACTCACGAAGCAGCTCAAAAGTTCAAAGTTAAATATACAAAACTACGGACCTTCCACTGTTTGATGCTAAATCAATAAACTGCACTAAGAGAAGATAGTATGTGCAATTTCTGCCCTAAGATTTAGTGGCTAGATAGTGATATGTTTAGAAACCAGGATACGGTTGCCTTTAAGCTGGTGATCTGAAACAGTGCCCAGGTGACTATGGCTGTATAGCACCAAAATAACTAGTCATACAGTAGCCAGATATTCAGTGACACATGCATCCAGATAGTGCATATAGTGTCAAAATAAATGATATATACAGTGTCCAGATAAATAGTCATACACATCTATATAAATAGCACACACAGCACCCAGATAAATAATGTATATAGCAGCCAGATAAATAGCTTCATACAATACCCAAAGAGACAGTGTACACCATATCTAGATAAATAGTGTATACTGTACCCTGATATAGCATATATAGTGCATACATGTAAATAATACTAGATAGTGCCTGCCCCCAGCAACCCCCATAGAGCTTTGGCAGATGCAGTTAGGGCTCACTCTATCATTCACACAGTGTAGTTAGTCTGGCCGCTAACTGACTGACATAGGTTGAATGATATAGATTGCAGAGCGGTATTGTTGGTGACAGATGAGTTAGGGAGGCAGAACTTTATTCAGGAGACATTGGCTTCTATTGTGCTTGTCCACATACACAGTACCCCTAAGGGTATATTTACATGCGTCAGATATGTTGCAGACATTTTTGTGACTGAAAATCTGCCCCACACATCTGAATGAGCTTTTTTTCTGCAGCATTGTTTTTTCCAAGCCCTATTCAAATGAACGGGACAGTGACAGAAATTTCTCCAACCAATCTGCCGCGTGTGACTATGTCCTAATGGATATGTCATAAATGTCTCTTATGGGAAAACCCCTTTAAGCTGGGGAAGTCATTAGTCTTTACTGGGAATGGTTTTTGACTAATTCTAACCAGATACTGAAATCTTTTTTTTTTTTCTTCTAATCTGTTTGCATTTTATGGTTGTATGTGTTTATTCTATTTTCTACATGATTATGGGGGCAGTCATCTTGCCTTAGATGCTGCTCTGCTTGGTGAACAGCAGTTCAGAGATTTGCTTTACTGCAGCCACATGGACATTGGAAACTAGATTTTGAAGATGTCATTGACTTCTATGGGGGAGTTTTGTGTGCATGTTTTGTTACATGTGCAGAGGTCATTGAGAAGAGAGTGCTGTCCACATATTGTCAATGATGTGATCATGTGTTATCTGCCTCCAGCTTAATAAAAAAGATAGCTGATGAAAAGGGAAAATAAAAAAGTTTGACATTAGAGATTAGCAACTTTTCCAAAAAAATTTGGGGTCTGATTCGGTCAAACCGGCTGTCAGATTTGATTCGGTCCGAAATTATTTGTCGCAAATCGAAAGTGCCCTGATTGCCCTAAAAAGTAGTTTATGACACTGAGGTCTTCAAAGACTGTATCCATCTACTTTCAAGCTCTTTAAAGAGAACCTTTCACCTGCCCATACATGTGCAGCTGAGTGCAGCATGTAATGGGCAGGGTTGCACAAACCCTGGGGCACTTAAAAAAAAAATCTACCCTCTTCCGTTATCTAGATATCAGTGCCTGATATTTAAATAACCCCCTGAACTGTCAATGGGGCGTGTAATGACAAGGGTGGTGTGTTACTGTGGCTGTGACACTGTCCAATCAGCTACAGACAGTGTTACTGCAAGAAATAGGGAGAGGAGAGCGTGTGCGCGCGCGCGCTCTCACTCTTCAGCTGTCGGCAGACGAGGACAAGACTGATCTCTTGCGAGAGATCACAGTCTTCTACTTGTCTGCCGAACTGGCAAGGGGGCGTGTCACTGATACGGACAGTGTAAGAGCTGGAGAGAGGAGAGCACGCAAGCGCGCTCTCCTCTTCAGCTCTTGCACTCTTGTGAGAGATCATAGTCTTGTACTTGTCTGCGGAACTGGCAAGTGGGCGTGTCTCTGCTACGGACAGTGTAGGAGCTGGAGAGAGGAGAGCGTGCATGCGCGCTCTCCTATTCAGCTCTTGCACTGTCGGTAGCAGAGACACGCCCCCCTGCTAGTTCGACAGACAAGTACAAGACTGTGATATCTCGCAAGAGATCAGTCTTGTCCTTGTCTGCCGAGAGCTGGAGTGAGAGCGTGCGCGCTCTCATCTCTCCAGCTCTTGCACTGTCCGCAGCAGTGACACATCCCCTTGCCATGACACGCCCCCTTGCTAGTTCGGCAGACAAGTACAAGACTGTGTGATCTCTTGTGAGTGATTAGACTTGTCCTTGTCAGCCGACAGCTGAAGAGCGAGAGCGTGCGCGCGCGCACACACGCTCTCCTCTCTCCAGCTCTTGCTTTAACACTGTCCATAGCTGATTGGACAGTGTTACAACCATAGTAACACACCCCCTTGCCATTACACGCCGCATTGACAGTTCAGGAGGTTATTTAAATATCGGGCGCCAAATATAACGGCACCGATATCTAAATAACGGAGGAGGGTAGAAAAAACTGTAAAGTGCCCCAGGGTTTGAGCAGCCCTGCTCATTACATGCTGCACTCAGCTGCACATGTATGGGCAGGTGAAAGGTTCTCTTTAATGCCAAGACAGCACTAGTAATGTCAAACTGCACATAGAATTCTATGGGTGCAGTATTACGGCTCTGTATAACTTGGAACTTGTGCGAAGCTATAGTACAGCAGTGTGCATTAAGCCTAAATGTAGGAGATGCACTTTGGAGGGGTTGTCCAATTTAGAAAATCAATGTTCATATAACCTATTAGGAAGTTAATAGAGGGGGGGGGGTCTCCTGTTCAGGATCCACATCTCTTGGCCAGAGTAGTGAGCAGCTACAAAGACATTCTCTCGCTCTAGAGGACCTGTCCTTTCCTGCATTACACAGACAACAATCCATTGATTTGAGTAGGCACTGTGTAATGCTTAATTTACCCTGTGGCGGCGCTACAGGGAAATTATACACTTACAGAGAAGCTTTCACAAAGATTACAGTTATCGCTGGGGTCCGAACAGGGTTATACTTTGTGATCATCTTATTGTCATGGGAAGCCCTCTGATAAGTAAGGATTGCCCAAAGCGGAGATCGCCTTTAATTTTCTAAAACATAAAATGCAATTAATAATAATAATCCAATTAACATTATCTTATCTTGTTGCAAAAACTATTAAAACAAATTGTTTTTGTGGCTTTAATATTCTATGTATGAACTAAGTTAATAAATCACTCTCAAAAATGTAATGTTATCCCCAAAGCAAATTATATGTTTTTAATCGCTGTTTTCGTTCCATGAAGCCCATAAAACACTGACATCTGTAAATGGGATTACGTAATAATAAACAGTAAGAGACATTAGCTAATCTCGGCAGTTATTACTATTATACCAAATTGTTCAAAGACTATCTCTTCCCCCGGGTGTCCTGTTGGTGCTGCTATTTGCCTGGGAAATTTTTGGGACAAAATGTCTACATTGTAGAAAGTTCTATTATTTTTTTGTATTTAGACAGCTGTTTCCTAGAACTTTAAATGGCTTTTTTTTTCAGCATTTGTTATGTGGGATTTGACAAGCAAAAACAATGGCTGATAGCCAAGTATCACAATCGTTATATAACTGCTGGGCTTATGGGATCTGCAGACAGACAGGGTCTGCAATGTAAATTTCAGTAATGGGTGTGTAAAATAGAGATGTCAGTCATATAGCCATGTGGATTAACCAAGGTAACAGATTAAAAGCAAAAGTGCATTTTCTAAAAGAATTTAATAAAACGAAACAATCAGAATTTACTAATTTTTTCCTCCATTGAAGTGTGGTCATCAATAATTTGGGAAACTAACACTTGGTGTAAAGATTACTTTCCTCAGAATGCAAAACATCAGAGCAAACTCTGTGCCGTTATTAATTCAGCAAGGATTACTGTAAGATTTCAGCTCCGAAGCCTGCCTAATTGTAAATACAGCCATGGAATACATGAACAATATAGGTATTCCAAAATATTTACAGTTAATCTGCTTTTTATAGGGAATCTATCTGTACATAAACTGTAAATAGTTTAAGAGATATTAGCATTTTTTTCTGCAGATCCTGGTTAGTGTTAAGTAGGGTTAGGGGGGTTAGGGCTATATAATGTCAAATTATTGAATTCGACCACAGTCTAACTGTCTATACACCCCAGGTGTCTCTTGTTGGGACAAACAAGTATTTAAACCTGTCTGATCCTTATACACAAGAGGAGAATGACTCTTGGACTAGTTGGGTGGTTGGGTGATAATGGTATGGACCTTTTTCGGAAATATTGCCAGGTTATGGTAGACACTTTTTTCCAACAGTGGGACAGGAGGTCATCTTCATTAGGCCTTATTCACACGAAACTGACACGTTCGTGTGAATAAGGCCTCAAGGAGGAGCATGATATTATGCAGGACAGTCCTTAAAAAAACAAAAACCTTTGTGAACCTTCAGTTAAAATTGGTCAGGAACAAAATCAAGGAACTCTCAGATTCTGTGGATGAGAAACTCATGAACACTATTGAAAAAATGGCTGGCTATATTAAAAACTAAATATTCTAAAACGTAAAATCTAATTTGATAATTGCTTGGTCTTTTATAGTTCTTATTTAATATAATGTTTCTTGTTTGGAAGTTCTAAGTGGAGAAAAATTATTTACGATCTAGTTTCCTAATAACTGCACATACACTAATGTTGTATTTTAAACAAATATAACAAGTGACTTTTTCTGTCTTAAAAATTGAATTTCAAAACAAAAAATATAGTTTTGGATTTTCTGACAACATTTAATAAGTTCAACTGTGAAAATAACCCTGAGAACCAGTGGCATAGCTAGAGGAATCGCAGTGGTCGAAAATGCAACAGTGCCCCCAAAGTCTAAGCGGCCGACAAGTTCCCCTGCAGAGCAAAGCACACAATCTGCTGAACCTGGTCCTGATACATGAAATGTGTCCTCGCCCTAACTTTCTGGTTCCGGTAAAGGCTGGGGGAAGGGGAGTTAAAAAGTGGCCCAGCACTTTCTAGTTACACTCCTGCTGGGAATCAATAATTTGAGATTACACATAGAATATTAGGTAATCAGTTACCCTGAGTAACCATCAGCAATCTATAGGAACTATCACCAGGCTAGATGTCATTAGAAAGTCTACAGTATACAGAGGTGCTCATCTTTCTTCCAACTCAAGCGGTCTTGTACTTTTATATAACTGTTGATCTCCTTTTTGACTTTTATATTCTCAAGTTTATTTTAAAATTAGGAAACTAGAAGAAATCAGGTGAACATTGCATGAGGTGCAAGGCTAGCTGTTGATGCTCCAGTGACCCAAGTTCAGTGTTACATGATAGTGTATCTCACAGCATTCCATGACAGCTCCTCATTCCTTCCAGATCAATGATCTGACTGTAGGAGAGAGATCAGGATGAACATGACACTATGTTATGATGCCAACGGACGCCATCCTCTTCAAGGAGTATGGATGTTTTCTGTATGTCACCACCTGTTACTCACAAGATAAATGAGGGTTGGAGTGAACTGTCCAATAGTCTTGGCACAAACTAACGCAAGTCACATCCGTTCCACAGATTGATGGGACTGTGACCAGGCTAGATGTCATTAGTAAGTCTATATTATGATCAAGTAGACATAGAGCTTGATCAGAGGTAATTCAAGCACGTTTATCACCATGTATTGTAGGCAGATCTTGTTATGTTGAGGCCTTGTGCTAAAATAAGAAAAATGTACGTTTTTTCCCCATCATTCTGCACTCAATACTACATAATGACAAAGTGAAAACAGAATTTTAGTAATCTTTGCTAATTTACTGAAAAGGATAAACTAAAATATTGCATTGATAAATATTCAGACCCTTTACTCAGTACTTAGTTGAAGCACCATTGGCAGTGATAACAGCCTCCAGTCTTCTTGGGTATGATGCCACAACGTTTGCACACATGGATTTGGGGATTTTCTGTCATTCTTCTCTGCAGATCCTCTCAAGCTCTGTCAGGTTGGATGGGAACCATCGGTGGACAGACATTTTCAGGGCTCTCCAGAGATGTTCAATTGGGTTCAATTTAGGGTTCTAGCTGGGCCACTCAAGGACATTCACAGAGTTGGCCCTTAGCCACTCCAGTGTTGTCTTGGCTTTGTGCGTAGGGTCATTTTGTTGTTGGAACGTGAACCTTCAGCCCAGTCTGAGGTCCAGAGCACTCTGGATTAGGTTCATTAGGAATATCTCTGTACTTTGTTCCATTCATCTTTCCCTCAACTCTGACCAGTCTCCCTGTCCCAGCCACTGAAAAACACCCCCACAGCATGATCCTGCCACCACCATGCTACACTGTAGGGAGGGTATTCGGCAGGTGAAATCTTGTTTCTCTCAGTCTGAGTGTCCTTTAGGTGCTTTTTCACAAACTCTAGACAGGCTTTCACGTGTCTTTTACTGAGGAGAGGCTTCTTTCTGGCCACTCTGCCATAAAGTCCAGATTGGTCTAGTGCTGCAGTGATGGTTGACCTTGTGGAAGTTTTTCCCCGCTGCACACAGGATCTTTGGAGCTCAGTCAGAGTGACTATTGTGTTTTTGGTTACTTCTCCTACAAAGTCCCTTCTCCCCCGATTACTTAGTTTGGTGGGCGGCGAGCTCTAGGAAGATTCCTGGTTGTTCCAAACTTCTTTCATTAAAGAATTATGGAGGCCACTGTGCTCTTGGGAACTTTCAGTGCAGCTTTTTTTTTTTTTTTTGGACTCTTCTCCAGATCTTTGCCTCCACACAATCCTTTCTCTGAGCTCTACATGCAGATCTTTCCTACTCATGACTTGGTTTTTGCTCTGATATGCATTGTCAGCTGTGAGACCTTATATAGACAGGGGTGTGTCTTTCCAAATCATGTCCAATCAAATGAATTTACCACAGGTGACTCCAATCAAAATGTAGAAACATTTCAAAGATGATCTACAGAAATGGGAGGCCCCCAGAGCTAAAATTCAAGTGTCATAGCAAAGGGTCTGAATACTTATGTCCATGTGAAATTTAAGGTTTTAATTTTGAATATGATGCAGCTTTTTTTAACCCCTTAAAGAGGCTCTGTCACCACATTATAAATGCCCTATCTTCTACATAATGGGATCGGCGCTGTAATGTAGATTACAGCAGTGTTTTTTTATTTAGAAAAACTATTATTTTTGACTGAGTTACGACCTATTTTAGCTTTATGCTAATGAGTTTCTCAATGGACAACTGGGCGTGTTTTACTGTATGACCAAGTGGGCGTTGTGGAGAGAAGTGTATGACGCTGACCAATCAGCATCATACACTTCTCTCCATTCATTTACACAGCACATAGTGACCCTGCGTTGTTTACTATGTGCAGCCACATACACACACATTAACGTTACTCAAGTGTCCTGACAGTGAATAGACATCACTACCAGCCAGGATGTGATGTCTATTCAGAATCCTGACACTTCACTAACGTTTGTGTGTGATTTATAGCAAGGCAAGCGTAATCTCGTTTTAAATGACAGTTTACAGCGTAATCTCGCGAGATTACGCTTGCCTTGCTGTAAATCTCACACAAACGTTACCGAAGGTTCTGAATAGACATCACGTCCTGGCTGGCAGTGATGTCTATTCACTCTCAAGACACTTCAGTAATGTTAATGTGAGAGTATGTGGCTGCACATAGTGATCTAGTAAGATTACTATGTGCTGTGTAAATGATTGGGGAGAAGTGTATGACGCCGATTGGTCACTGATTGGTGAGCGTCATACACTTCTCTGCACAATGCCCACATGGTCAAAAAGTAAAACACGCCCAGTTGGGCATTAAGAAACTCATTAGCATAAATATAAAATCGTTCATAACTCCGTCAAAAATGATCGTTTTTCTAAATAAAAAACACTGCTGTACTCTACACTACAGCGCCGATCGTATTATGTAGAAGATAGGGCATTTATAATGTGGTGACAGAGCCTCTTTAAGGACCGAGCCATTTTTAATTTTTTCGTTTTTCACTCCCCGTGTTCCAAGAGCCATAACTTTTTTATTTTGCATTTGAGGGGTTAAACGGCTAGGAACAGCACGATGGCTATTCCCGGCTGTTAGTCTGGGCTGTCAGCTGTAAAACACAGCTGACACCCGCAGGGTATGGAGGGCGCTCAGCCCGTGAGTGCCCTTCATACTTCCCAATGACACTTATCACGTGCATGTATGTGATAATGCGTCAAGGGGTTAAAATGGGGTGGTTTATGGGGACTTTCTAATATAAGGCCCTCAAAGCCACATCAGAATTGATCTGGTCCCTGAAAAAATAGCCTTTTGAAAATGTTCTTCATAATGTGAGAAATTGCTGCTAAAGTAGTGCCACACAGCGCCCCTCCCTGATATTGCCACACAGACCCCCCTTCCAGGTAGTGCCACACAGCCCCCTCCTCCCAGGTAGTGCCACACAGCCCCCCATCCTGGTAGTGCCACACAGCCCCCATTCCTGGTAGTGCCACACAGCCCTCCTCCCTGGTAGTGCCACACAGCCCCCCTCCCTGTAGGTAGCGCCTTTGTGGCTCCCTCTAGGAGTTGAATCCCCAGCCAGAGTATTGCCGACGCACTGGCTGGGGATTCCACTGCAAAAGAAGCCTCTGACGTCACTGTCCATATATGGACAGTGTTGTCAGGGGCAACCCCAGAGCCATACTCCCGGGCAGGGCACTACAAGCACTCTGCCTGGGACCACTGCTCTGCTCCTGACACCACTGTCCATATATGGATAGTGATGTCCGGAGCAGAGCTGAAGTCCCAGGCAGAGCGCTAGTAAAGGCTCTGCTCTGGTATTCTGGCTCTGGGGAAGCCCCTGACATCACTATCCATATATATATATATATATATATATATATATATATATAAAACTATGCCTGGGACACTGCTCTGCCCCTGACATCACTGTCCATATATGGACAGTGATGTCAGGGGCTTCCCCAGAGAGGGAGTCCCGGAGCGGAGCCGCTTCTAGCGTTCTGCCAGGGACTCCTTCTCTCCTCCTGACATCACTGTTCATATATGAACAGTGATGTCTTGGACTTCCCCAGAGCCGGAGTCCCGGGCAGAGCGCTATTAGCTACTAGCATTCTGCTTGGGAGTCTGTAGCGTAGTAAATGGCAGAGCGGGGAGATACCTCCCTGCTCTGCCATAGCGTTCAATAGTATCTGCATCCTAAGGACACAGATACTATTAAATGTGGCATCGTTACCGCTGTGGCAGCCATAGCGGCTGTTAGTGGGGCCACTGGGCATGGGGGCCATGAAGATGGGTGACTTGGGCCCCCTCATGCCGCGGGCCCTGTGGCAGTCACTATGGCTGCTACAGCGGTGGTTACGCTGCCTCCTGGCCCCTCTAGAAGCAGAATCCCCATCAAGACTCTGTCCGGTGATTCCATGAGGGCAGCGTCAGCACCCGGCGGCCGAGTGGGTCGCACCCAAGGTAGTGGGCCCCGGGTTCGCCAGGTGCTGAAGCCGGCCCTGGGTATTCACTAGGCTAGACTCATGTTTAGATAACGTTACTATTGGCCGGGTGCTGAGCCTTATTAGGATAACGTTCACTTCCTAGGAGTCATATATGCATCGCTCCTTACGTATGTTGACTTTATGCTCGTGTTAGTTACACATTAATGTGATCTGCTGATGCCGGTTTGTTTCTAGTTTGGTCCATCAATTGTTATAGTGTTTGTATACTTTTTAATTGAAATATAATAAAATCATGCTTTTTATATGGGAAAATACTCAAGAGATTTTCTTTATAGGTGAAAAAACAAAGCAACATTTTTAATAAAGATCTATTAGAAAAAAAATTCATGTAAAATTATATACATTTAAAAAAAATGACAGGAAAGATTTACATAGCCTTTAAGTACTAACTCAAATTTGGATGCATCATTATTTCCTATTTGTGGTGTCCCCCCAGTGGAACTAAAGTAAATATAAATAAAATGTAACAAAGTTTAATAATAAAAAAAGTCTCGCCCAAAAGAAACCCTTTTTTTTTTTTAATAAAAAATAGTTTTGATGTTTAAAAAATAGTCCACTGTAAAAAAGATTTTATACATAGTATTTTCGCAATCGCAATGACACAGAAAATAAAGTTAACATATTATTTAAACTGCACGGCGCATGGCATAAAAGACAAAAAAAAGATGGTTGATTTGCTGGCTTTTTCCGATCCCCCCCCCCCCCCAAATTTTTTATAAATGTTAATCAATAAATTATATGTACCCCCAAATTGTGGCAATAAAAACTACCACAAGCCCTCATACAAACACGTCGCTGAAAAAAAGATATGGCTCTTGGTATGTTGTTTTGCCATAATCATAACGACCCGTAGAATAAAGTTAACATGTTAATTATACCACACAGTTAACAAAGTAAAAAAAAAAACATGGATGGTAAACAGCATAAAAAAAAATGGGAACGGGATAGCATTGCAATACTTTGAATAGCCGCTACAAAAGTAACGGCGTGTGCAAGTACGAACAGAAATGAAACCCAAGGTAAACAAAAAAGAGGCTGCAAAGAGTGTCACAGTCCCATCAAACAGCTGATCAGCCTGGGTTGGGTGCCGTGTGCCGGACCCCCACTGATCTAATATTGATGGCCTATCCTAAAGAAAAGTCCAACAATTTGGAAATCCCAGATAACCCCTTTAAGAATATTGGAACTGCCAGCAGTTGTGTCCTAGAATAGTGAAAGTTTTTTGTAGAAGTAATGTGAACTTCTTCTCCACACGCTACATTGTAATATTATAATAATAATACTACTTGGCAAGTAATTATTTTTCCTAATCTATAAGGAAAATATACATTCCCATGTTATGTCACATATTGGCTGAATGGATGCCCTTTCTTGGTTTGCTATTACAATCTCATTAATTATATACCATTCTCTGTTCCAGGAACATGCCATTAACACTTTACATGTGTATATATAATTATCCAGGGAATAGTGGGAAATCTGATCTGCAATATGACATAACAGAATAAACCCACTGCTGCCCTACGGACTTGCACATGAAAGACAGCATAACTTGTTATTACCCCGAATATAATCTTTACAAGGGTCTAGGATTTATCTTATGACATGTAAAACTGTTTTATAATACTATTAATGTGGAAAGGGATTTCTCTTGAGTCTCTAATTAAACTTATATAACATTTTTCATTACTTCGGAGAGAGTTAATAGTAGCGATATAGGAAATATATAATGCTCTAAATTAGCTTATATTCCTGTGGTGGTGAAGGAGGGCCAACATGCCTCTAAAAAGGTAAAATGGAAATGTTTTATTCGAGTGAATCCTCTATGGCTGCTGGATTGACTGTTCATAGATTTTTTTTATTTGGGCTTTCAAATTGAGCTTGATCTGAAATGTATAGTATACAGTATGTATAGTCAGGGCTGGATTAAAAGGTGGGCACCAGGGGCACGCGCCCACCACTGGACCGGAAGTAGGGGACCTCCACCAGTTGCAGGGGCGGCCCTACTGCACTCCACAGGACGCAGATACAATTGAGCAGTCTCCATAGCGTTGGCGAGGCAAAGGAACTATCAGTTCCCTACTTTGCCATTCGGCGCATTACTAGTGATGCAGGCTGCGCAGTGATGTCATTGCACCGCCTGCGTTGTTCCTCTAGAACAGGCCTGGTCAGAAGAGACCATATCTGCATTGCTGGAAGACAATACGGGAACGGGAGAAGGTAAGTATAATGTTTTGTTTTTTTCAGTGGGCAGTGGGAGTGGCACTCTCTACAGGGGGCTATATTAGGGGCACTATATATAGGGTGTTTTATGTGGGGAATTATCTACAGGGGGCTCTATGTGGTGCGCAATCTACAGGGGGCTTTATAAGGGGGACTATCTACAGGAGGCTCTATGATGGGCACTATCTACAAGGGGCGATTTCTATAGGGGTCATTGTGAATGGCACTATCTACAGGGGGCTCTAGAAGTGGTACTATCTACAGGTGGCATTAAGAGGAAAACCTACAGGGGTCATAGTGAATAGTACTATCTACAGGGGCACTGACTACAGGGGGCATTGTGAATGACACTATCTATAGTGGTTCTATGTGTGGCACTATCTACAGGGGGCATTTTGAATGGCACTATCTACAGGGGACATTATGAGTGGCACTATTTACAGGGGACACGGTGTGTGTATTTGGTTCTTTGCTTTACAGTGTTTGATAAAATTGTATGCAGGGGCACAGTCTATATACTATTGGTATACTATGGTACTATTTTATTCAGGGGCAGAATGTATGGTATTATATTCAGGGGCACAATGTATGGTACTATTATATTCAGGGGCACAGGGTATTATATTTAGGGGCATAGTGAGTGGCACCATGAGAATTTTATCTTAGTTTATAGGTGCGGAAATGTTGGAAAAGTGAGGAGCCGAAGACATCAGAGTGGCAAAAATGGCTCATGGCGGGGAGTAGTCATCATGGATGTCTGGACCAGGTGGAGAAGAAAAGAGAAAAAGAACAACTAGAATCTGAGAAGACATCAACTGCGAGTCACTGAATGTAAACCTTTATTCTCTGACTGATCAGTACTGTAGTCAGTGTATGATCTGCAGCGAGATGATGGATGCGAGCATTCTTTTTTGTGAAACAGCAACTCCCAGCAAAATCTTACCATTGTTCAGGCTATACTGGGAGCTGTAGTTTTATGCAGTACAAACTTATATTGCAAGGGCTAACCTGAGTTTGCAAATAATCCCTGTACTTTGCTGTATTTGTGGTGGTATTACATATATTTACTGAGCTTGGTTCTCGTGTTGTATTTATGTACTGAACTTGGTTCTAGTGCTGCATCTACACCGCGTTCCAAATTTTATGCAAATGTTATTTTTCGCTGATTTTCCTAAATAGTCGATGCAAGTGACAGTCAGTATAATCTTCAAGTCATCAACCGTTGGAGTATAATGCAAATTTTATTGAACAAATCTCCTAATGATAATAGATATTGTTTTAGAAGTTAAAAACTCAAAATGCACTGTTTCAAATTATTATGCACAACAGAGCTCAAAACATTTTAAAGGTTGTAATGAGAACTAAAATGGTAATTTGTTGAATTTGCAGCATCAGGAGGTCATATTTACAGAAATCAAAAGCTCTTTCAATCAAAAAAAACTTAACAGGCCAAATTACATGTTAACATAGGACCCCTTCTTTGATAACACCTTCACAATTCTTCCATCCATTTAATTTGTGAGTATTTGGACAGTTTCTGCTTGAATATCTTTGCAGGATGTCAGAATAGCCTCCCAGAGCTTCTGTTTTGATGTGAACTGTCTCCCACTCTCATAGATATTTTGCTTGAGGATGCTCCAAAGGTTCTCAATAGGGTTGAGGTCAGGGGAACATGGGGGCCACACCATGAGTTTCTCTCCTTTTATGCCCATAGCAGCCAATGACACAGAGGTATTCTTTGCAGCATGAGATGGTGCATTGTCATGCATGAAGATAATTTTGCTACGGAAGGCACGGTTCTTCTTTTTGTACCACGGAAGAAAGTGGTCAGTCATAAAATCGACGTACTTTGCAGAGGTCATTTTCACACCGTCAAGGACCCTAAAGGGGCCTACCAGCTCTCTCCCCATGATTCCAGCCCAAAACATGACTCCGCCACCTCCTTGCTGACGTCGCAGCCTTGTTGGGACATGGTGGCCATTCACCAACCATCCACTACTCCATCCATCTGGACCATCCAGGGTTGCACGGCACTCATCAGTTAAAATTAGTCTTCATGTATTTCTTAGCCCACTGCAACCGTTTGTGCTTGTGAGCATTGTTTAGGGGTGGCCGAATAATAGCTTTATGCACACTTGCAAACTTATGGAGGATCCTACACCTTGAGGTTCGCGGGACTCCAGAGGCACCAGCTGCTTCAAATACATGTTTGCTGCTTTGCAGTGGCATTTTAGCAGCTGCTCTCCTAATCCTATTAATTTGTCTGGCAGAAACCTTCCTCATTATGCCTTTATCTGAACAAACCCGTCTGTGCTCTGAATCAGCCACAAATCTTTTCACAGTACGATGATCACGCTTAAGTTTTCTTGAAATATCCAATGTTTTCATACCTTGTCCAAGGTATTGCACTATTTCACGCTTTTCGGCAGCAGAGAGATCCTTTTTCTTTCCCATATTGCTTGAAACCTGTGGCCTGCTTAATAATGTGGAACGTCCTTCTTAAGTAGTTTTCCTTTGATTGGGCACACCTGGCAAACTAATTATCACAGGTGTCTGAGATTGATTACAATGATCCAAAGAGCCCTAAGACACAATACCATCCATGAGTTTAATTGAAAAACTAATAATTAAATGTTTATGACACTTAAATCCAATGTGCATAATAATTTGGAACACGGTGTATGTACTGAGCTGTATTTTTGCTGGTATTACATATGTGTACTGAGCTTTGTTCTGGTGCTATATTTACAGTGGATATAAAAAGTCTACACACCCATTTTAAAATGCCAGGTTTTTGTCATGTCAAAAAATAAGTACAAGATGAATCACTTAAGACCTTTTCCACCTTTAATGTGAGCCATAATCTGTACAATTCCATTGAAAAACAAACTGAAATCATTTAGAGGAGAAAAATTAAAAATAACAAAACTACAATAATGTGGTTGCATAAATGTGAACACCCTCTTATAATTGGGGATATGGTTGTGTTTAGAATTAGCCAATCACATTTAAACTCATGTTAAATAGTAGTCCGTACAATGCTGACATTATATAAAGTGATTCTGAGTAACCCCATATAAAGTTCAGCTGTTCTATTAGGATTTTCCTGACATTTTCTTTGTTGCATGTGACATCAAAAGCCATGGCCCCTAAAGAGCGTACAACACATCAAAGGGATCTGATTGTTGAAAGGCATCAGTCAGGCAAAGGGTACCAAAGGATTTCCAAGGAATTAGATATACCATGGAGCACAGTGAAGACGGTCATCAAGAAGTAGATTACATTTGGCACAACAGTGACATTACCAAGAACTGGACGTCCCTCAAAACTGAATGAAAAGACAAGATGAAAATTGGTCCGGGAGGCTACCAAGAGGCCTACAGCAACAATAAAGGAGCTGCAGGACTTTCTGGCAGGTACTGATTGTGTAGTGCATGTGACAACAATCTCCCGTATTCTTCATATGTCTGGGCTGTGGGGTAAGGTGGCAGAACGGAAGCCTTTTCAAATAAAAACATCCAAGCCCGGCTATGTTTTGCAAAGATCTACATCAAGTTGCCAAAAACATGTGGGAAAACGTGAAAACTGATGAGACCAAGGTTGAACTTTTTGGCCATAATTACCAAAAGGTATGTTTGGCGCAAAGCCAACACTGCACATCACCAAAAGAACACCATACCCACAGTGAAGCATGGTGGAGGCAGCATTATGCGTTGGGGCTGTTTTTATGCAGCTGGAACTGGGGCTTTAGTCAAGGTGGAGGGAATTATGAACAGTTCCAAATATCAGTCAATATTGGCACAAAACCTGCAGGCCTCTGCTGAGAGGCTGAGGATGAAGAGGAATTTCACCTTTCAGCACAACAATACCCAAAGCATACCTCCAAATCAACAAAAGAATGGCTTCACCAGAAGAAGATCAAAGTTTTGGATTGGCCCAGCCAGAGCTCAGAGCCATTGAAAATCTGTGGGGTGACCTGAAAAGGGCTTTACACAGGAGATGCCCTAGCACTCTGACAGATTTGGAGTGCTTTTGCAAGGAAGAGTGGGCAACAATTGCCAAGAGGAATACCCAAAAAGACAGAATGCCGTAATAAAGTCAAAGGCTAATTCAACAAAGTATTAGTTTAAGGGTGTGCATATTTATGCAACCACATTATTTTTGTTCTTTATTTTTATTTTTCCACCCTAAAAGATTTCAGTTTGTTTTTCTATACAATTGTACAGATTATGGGTCACAATAAAGGTGGAGAAAGTTCTGAAATTATTAATCTTAGACTGATTTTGTAACCTGACAAAAACCTGGCATTTTAACAGGGGTGTGAAGACTTTTTATATCCTCTGTATGTACTGAGCTTAGTTCTGGTGCTATATTTATGTACTGAGCTTGGTTCTGGTATTGTATATATGTACTGAGCTTTGTTCTGGTGCTGTATTTATGTACTGAGCTTGGTTCTGGTGCTTTATTTATGTAATAAACGTGGTTCTGGGGCTGCATTTATGTACTGAGCTTGGTTCTAGTGTTGTATATATGTATTGAGCTTGGTTCTGGTGCTATATTTATGTACGAAGCTTTGTTCTGGTGCTATATTTATGTACGGAGCTTGGTGCTGGTAATTTATTTATGTACTGAGTGGAAATTTCAGGTGGAAAATCAGTGTAAGAATTTTTCTGGCAATTGAATGAGATTTAACAAATCTCGTTCAAATGCTGCTAAAAATCCGTTAAAATCTTCGGAGATATCTACAATACATGCAGTTTTACTGCCACGTTTGACACTCCGCAAAGGGGCCCACTGAGACTCTATCGCTCAAGCGCCTTCATAAACCTGGAGCCGGCCCTGCACTTGTTATTAGAACATGCTTCAGCCGCTCAGACAGCAAAGTGGGGAAGCTCCTCCCCTAGTTATATCTTGCGGCCGGGCACATGCACAAGACGAGCTACTAGGCATAAGAACTTATGTGCCTAGTGATAGTGCGGTCTGAATGCCACTGCCAGCAACCTCCCTACCCTGGGTTGCTCTGTGCAGCAATGAGTTGGGAGTTCCTCCTCCCAGCTTTTCATTTCTTCTCGAAGAGAACTTATCTGCCCAGTGATAGTAATGTCATATGTGACGTCCCACATCTAGTTTGGCGTCGGCGGGTAGGAAGAGACTAAGTAGGCAGGGGCAGCTACGTATTAACTCAGCCTCAGCAGATTGAAAAAGACAGCAGAGAGGGGGCTTTCAGTTTTGAAAAAGCTGTCGCTAAGTAGGTACTGTAAGGCCTCATTCTCACGAGCCTATCAGATTCATGCGCTTCAAAAACACGCGTGAATCTGGTTCGTGTGTGCTGCGTTATGCATCAGTGTGCTTTGCGAGTGGCATGTGTTATTCACGCACTCGCAAAGCAGACCTTTTTTTTTCCATTGAATTGATGCGCAAATCACGCATCGCACACGGATGTTCGTAGGTGAGTCGACTACGCTATTGCTTCCAGCAAAACGACGGGTCCGGTGCCCAACAGAGACAAACGAAAACCATGGGCACTGGATCCATCAGCATTGAAATCAATGGTAATGGAAACGGAAACCTCTGGTTTCCGTCTGTGTCAGTCTTTGTCTGTTCAGTGTCTCGTTCTGACGGAAAGCTCCGACGGAACATCAGAACGTTGCTGCTAATATATTTAGGAGTACAGTGTAGAGTACTATTATATTCAGGGACACAGTGTATAGTAATATTATATTCAGGAGCACAGTGTAGAGTACTATTATATTCAGGGACACAGTGTATGGTACTATTATATTCAGGGACACAGTGTATAGTACTATTATATTCAGGAGCACAGTGTATAGTACTATTATATTCAGGAGCACAGTGTATAGTACTATTATATTCAGGAGTACGGTGTATAGTACTATTATATTCAGGAGTACAGTGCATAGTACTATTATATTCAGGAGTACAGTGTATAGTACTATTATATTCAGGAGTACAGTGTATGGTACTACTATATTCAGGAGTACATTATATAGTACTATTATAATTAGGAGCACAGTGTATAGTACTATTATATTCAGGCGCACAGTGTATAGTACTATTATATTCAGGAGTACAGTGTATAGTACTATTATAATCAGGGACAACGTGTATAGTACTATTATAGTCAGGAGTACAGTGCATAGTACTATTATATTCAGGAGTACAGTGTATAGTACTATTATATTCAGGAGTACAGTGTATAGAACTATTATATTCAGGGACACAGTGTATAGTACTATTATATTTAGGGGGCACAGTGTATAGTACTATTATATTCAGGAGCACAGTGTATAGTACTATTATATCTAGGAGCACAGTGTATAGTACTATTATATTCAGGAGTACGGTGTATAGTACTATTATATTCAAGAGTACAGTGTATAGTACTATTATATTCAGGAGTACAGTGTATAGTACTACTATATTCAGGAGTACAGTGTATAGTACTATTATATTGAGGAGCACAGTGTATAGTACCATTATATTCAGGAGCACAGTGTATAGTACTATTATATTCAGGGGCACAGTGTATGGTACTGTTATATTCAGGGGCACAGTGTATGGTACTGTTATATTCAGGGGTGCAGTTTGTGGTGGTATTATTTTCAGGGGCACAGTGTGTGAAGATATTTTACTCAGGGGACACTGTGTGTTGCTATTATTTTCAGGGGGCAGTGTGTGGCACTATAAGGATTTATGTCTAAGTATACAGGATGCGCTGCAAAGTGACTCTGCAGAGATGAGTCATCCTCAGGAGAATTCGTTATGGCGGTCTGGGCCGGATGGAGAAGAAAAGGAAAAAGAACGAGTCACTGGAATTATAGAGGACCGGTCTCTCCTGACATGTCTGTTACGCCTCATGCACATGACCGTGTGAGCTGTCCAAGTCCCGTCAGTGTTCTGAGAAAAGATAGGACAAGTTCTATCTTTCCTCGGATCGGACACTCAGACCATTTTTGAAGACTATTGGGTGCCACTCGGATGCCGTCAAAAACGGCCCGAGTGGCACAACGGTCATGTGCAAGAGACTTTATAATAAGGCCTTGTATTATCCATGAGAAAAGAATTGTGGAGCATCTTTACTTAGAATTCTGTGTTGTGACGTTTCTCCGTTATTCCTACAGAAAATTTATTAATAAATTGCAAGTATTTACTAAAACAGAGATGTCTGGAGGTGACAGATCCTCTTTAACTGTTCTGTATTCTGCTTGTGACTGCGTCTGATCAGCGCTGTATTATCTTGTATAGTCTGCACCGTGATCATACTTTGCAGACAGCCTGTATAGAACTGGTACCTGAACACTTTATGGTTACTGTAAGGCGGTATTTTTGGTTATATAGGTCTTTGTATAGTGGTAGCGTACTGTCGTCACTAACTAAAAAAGTGACGCTAGTCTTTAACCATGTGATTAGGTGTTTCTATGTTCTACTGTCATTTTTACTTATTGGAGTAATTTATTAACCTTTCTACGCCAATTTCCTGGTGTAGAAAAGCAATAAATGGGCTAAATAAAAATTTAGCAATTTGCACTTTTGGCCTTTTTACACCACTCTTGTCAATTTGTGGAAAGGCGGTGTGGCTTCGGAAAAAGGGGGCGGGACCACCGCGGCCCAACAAATGTATTATAATTTACTCCAGAAAACGTACTCTGTAGTGTGTATCAAGATTAACGCCCATGCTGGTTCCCGTAACCTGCACCCCCGCCCCCCGCATTGGACAGTTAAATAAAAATAATTCTGCTCACCTCATCACTCCTCTTCTCCGTATGGGTCCCCTCGGACTCCTACAGAATGCTGACACTCATACGTATTCACTCTGTGCAGCGTCGGGACATTGTACGCAACGCAGAACTGATGACGTTGAAACGCGTATAAGGCTGTTCGGCTTCAGGATCTTGCACAAGCAGCACTGTAGTGATGAGGGAGTCGGAGTAGAGGAGCGGCGGGTTTTTTATGGCCGATGTGGGGGGAATGTGTGGATCACGCTCACAGTCTTCGCTCCACAATTGTGGCACATGGCCGGTCGAAAGATACAACACATTTATTAAGAGGTTTCGCCGCTTAACAAATGTTTTGCAGTTTACTTCAACTTTCTATTCTATTTAGGCCTTATTTACACGAACGTGTGCATTTTGCACGCGCAAAAAATGCGGCATTTTTTGCGCGTTGCAGTTCCGTTTGTTATCAGTGTTTGGTGCATTGTTGCGTGATTTTCGCGCATATGGCATCCTTATGACACGCGGTTTTGCTGTTTAGAAAATTAAATGAAGGAGGTGGTTTTATTTTTCCCTTCATTTCTTAAACAGCTGTTGCGCGAATAACTGCGCGTGATTTTCACCCTAAAAACGCTAAAGTATAGGACACGCAGTGAGTTTCACGCAGCGGACACACGCTGCGTGAAAAACACGGAATGTCTGAATGGCCCCACTGACTTACATAGGTCCGTGCGACGCGCGTGATTTACAAAGTATGGGAGCAAGGCCCGTAAAAAACAAAAAGTAGGACATGTGCCATAATTCCCGGGACGGTTCTATGGCACGGACACCCTTCCGTAGCTATACGGAAAGGTGTCCACGGCCAATAGAACCGGGTGGGTCCGTAGTTGCGGACCGTATTGCAATCCGCAATTACAGAGTTTTTTTACGGTCATGTGCACCGGGCCTAAGATATTGTTGCTGTCTTTATTTCTCCTGCTCTGTGGACTATCGGGGAGCAGGAAGAGGAGGGGGGTGAGGGTTTTGTAATGAGTATCACTGTGTATCAACCCTTTAGTGCATGTGTATGTGTATGAGTAGCTCAAGATATGTTTTTTTCTGTAGCCTACTGGTTAGTGTCTCTATAATGACCTTGTTAGTAATAGAAGTACTAATAAAGAGGATGTTATGAGTACTTTAATGTTTATTTATTCTGACATAGCTCTTATAGCACAGTCTTATCCTTTTGATACAAGATCCCCTTCTCAGAAATTATTATTTTGGGAAGAATAAAAAATTATTGACGGAGGTTAATACCTCTACCTTCGAGTCGTATGATGACCTGGAGATTAGTCGCTTTCCATTGGAGAAGATGTCTTGTCTGCCTAAGGCGATTACATCGGATGAGCGGGTTCAGACTGAGATTGTGGGGGATGATGTTCTTCCCAAAAAAGTCAGAGCTTTCAAGGTGGACTCAGTAGTATAGAACCTAATGTCCAAAGAATGGAAATCATCTGACAATTGTCTTATTTTAAATAAGAGATTTTTAGACCATGTTTGTCATTGATGAAGAGCAAGAGAAGGAGTGGGATGAGCACCCCAAGGTGGACGTAGACACTGCAAAACTCTAGAAGCGCACAGTGGTTCAAAGTGAGAAGGAGTCAAACGTCCATGACCCCATGGATCATTGATAGTGCGTGGGTACCTTTCAGCATCTGCCCACGCCAAGGTAGCCCTATCCTCATCAGTCGTTGCTAAAAACCTGCGGTCATGGCTACTCCAGATGGAGGAAGTCATCGACAATGGGGTGTCCAGAGATTACATTCATAAATCTTTTAGGCAGGTCTCCTTAGCATCTTATTTCTTGTGTGATGCAGCAATCCAGCAGGTGAGATTTTCATCTCGTGCTATGGCTCTCTCCGCTTCTGGGAGAAGAGCTCTTTGGATTAAACTGGAGGGGGGGGGGGTAGATGCTCACTAAAAAGAATTCCCTCTGCACCATGGAGTATAAGCCTAATAGGCTTTTTGGGCCAGAGTTAGACTCCTTGATCGAGAACCGGTCAGACAAAAAAGGGAAAACCCCTTCCACAGACAGGCAAACGTAAGGGGAGGTCTAGTTTTCATGGCTCATCTAAGAATTTTAGATACAGTAAACAAACAAGGAAGAAGAGGTAGTTCCTGGTGTCCAGAGATCAGGCTACAGACTGTAGCATCCATGGCCACGGGTCTTCGAGTTTACTCACCTCCCGACGCCCGCAGCCATGGATCCGTGAGCGCTGGTCCCCATCTCCTTCCCTGGAGACGCCAGCGCTCACTTCCGCTCCGGTCTGCTGTGTCCCGTAGGGTGCGCGCACACGCTCGTGCCCGCTCTTAAAGGTCCAACACGCGTACCTGTAAAACAATCATCATTATCAACCACATGATTTCCTGGTCTATAAGAAGGCTCCAGCCCTTCTGATCCTTACCTGAGCGTTGTTGGTATTCCCAAGTCTGTCTTGCAAATGGTCCCTTAGTGTTTCGTGTTCCAGTTGTTACCCGTGTCCTGTTACCTGTTCCTGTATCCCGTGCTGAGTTCTTGTTCCTGTGCCTACTAGTTGGAGTCGTGTCTACTACACCTGCTGTTGCCTTGCCACGTCCTGTGTCATCTGCCTTGTGCAGAGGGATTCGCCACGTCTGGCGCAAACCTGCGGCACCTGCTGTCATCTGCCATGTCCAGAGGGATTCGCCACGTCTGGCACAACCTGTGGCACCTGCTGTCATTCGCCACGTCTGGCGTTACCTGCTGCACCCACCTCCATCCGTGCCTGAGCTGGGGCCATTGTCTGGACTACCCAGGTACCCTTGTGCGGGACTTTGTATTTCTGGGGTTCCTGCTGTTTGGCCAGCTGCCTCCCTGCTACGGCGGTCCGCCTAGTGGGTCCACATACCCACATACCTTGACACAGACGTTCGAGAGGTCGGGGAAGGGGCAACCCGTCTTCTGGGAAGAAGATGGATTTCTGATGCCAAGAAGATTCCTGTGGGAGGGAGAGTATCCTTCTTCTACCCCCAATGGTTGCATCAATAAAGGATGTTTGGGTGCTGAACACCAAAGATGGGGCTATTGAATAGAATTTTCCTCCAGACAGGATTTATCTCCACTCCCAAATTTTTGCCTAAAAACAAGTCCTCCTAGAAAGGTCTTAGAAGAAGTGTCATCCCCAACATAGGAAGGGGTGTTTACTAGCGGGTGTTTCTTGTGTGCAAGACAGACCACCGTTGGAGACAGTTTGATCTGCCTTAGTACTTCTGGACGAGGAAGATTTCCTTGCCATCATAAACTTGAAGGATGCATATCTATATGTTCCTATCCATTTAGACCACAGATGTTTTCTGCGTATTGCAGGGTGGATAAAAGGGGAGCTGCGTCAGCTTCAGTTCATCTCGCTCCCATTCAAAATTTCATCAGCTCCGAACACCTTCACAAAGATTGTTGTCGCAGTGGTAGCTGGTCTTAGAGAAAAAGGGATCACAATGGTTCCCCACCTAGACGACTGGCTAGTGAAGGCCAGATCTGCAGAGATTTTGAAGACACATCTGCACACCATATTTACCTTCATCCAGTCTGTAGTGTGGCTCATAAATGTTGATATATCCCATATTCTTCCATCGCAGACAAAACAGTTTCTCAGTTTTTTCTTAGACACCAACTCGATGATGATATCTCTTCCTCCGGACAGACTGAAAAATCTTAGGTCAGCCCTAATGGGTATCTATCCGTGTCATGATGAAGGTCTTAGGCCTTATGACAGTGGCCAGCGACGCAATAGAATGGGCAAAGTGGCACATGCATCCCTTGCAACAGGAAATCCTGCGCGTATGGGATCGAGACTTATCATCTCTAGACAAACTGGTCATCGTCACCAGAGATACGAGAGATTCCCTGAGGTGGTGGCGCTGCCTGAACAACGGCAGGTCCTTTGCTCCAATAGTATGGGTCGATATCTCGACCGACGCGTCTCTCACAGGATGGGGGGCTCACATACAAGGTCAGAGGGTGAAAGGGTCCTGGTCTCCAACAGAGAGACACTTGTCCTCAAATCTCAGGGAGTTGATTTCAGTCAGAAGGCCCTGATACACTTTCACCATGCTATCCAGGGGAGAGCAATCAGGATAAAGTCTGACAATGTCACGACAATCTCCTATATAAACCACCAGGGGGGAACACTATTCATAGCCCTTCTTGTAGAAGTGGAACCGATCATAATTTGTGTGGAGACACAGGAGCGGCAACTCTCAGCTGTCCATATAAAAGGGACCAACAACACCATAGTGGACAGATTGAGTCGTGATCTTCCTTTACCGGAAGAGTGATCTCTGGATCCAATGATCTTCAAGAGGATCACAGCACGCTGGAGTCAGCCTCAAGTGAACCTAATGGCCACACGGCACAATGCAAAGGTGACTCGGTTTTGTTCCCTATTCAGGAGCGTCAAACCATGGGTTCTGGGTGCCCTCTCCATTCCTTGGGAGTTTCACCTTGCCTATGTATTTCCACCAGTCCCTATGATCCCAAAGGTCTTGCAGAAGATTAGACGGGAAAAGTCTCGGTAATTGCTATTTGCACCTACTAGCCGAATAGAGCCTGGTTTGCTCAATTGATGACCATGAGCACGGGAGTCTTTTGGAGACTACCCCTGATTCCGCACATGGTGACACAGGACGGCCGATGCAGTCCACACCTTGATAGTCTCCATCTGACAGAATGGATGTTGACAGCTCCCTTTTGAGGGGATCCGGCTTGTCCGACGCAGTCATTAATTCCCTCCTACCGTCTAGAGGTAGGAACACAAACAAGATCTATCTAAGGATTAAGATATCTTTTGTGAGGTGGTGCAGAAACAAACAGGTCTCTTCGGAACATCCTTCTATCCGAGATATCCTGAGTTTTCTGGCAAAATGGATTTGACAGGGGTCTTAAGCCTGCCATGATCAGAGTCAGATTTCTGCCTTGTCAGCAGTTCTGGGGAAGAAATTGTCAAGTGAACCCTTAATACAAAGGTTTGTCAAAGGCGTCCAGAAAATCAGGCCTACCATTTCCTTTCCAGTCCCAAAATGGGAACTTGCTTTTATCTTGGACAGGCTTTGTTATCCCCCTTTAAACCCTTGCAGAACATTGATCTGAAACATCTAGCACTCAAGGTCTTTTTCCTGGTGGCTATAATGTCAGCGAAACGAGTTAGTGAGATCCAGGAATTGGGTGCTGTTAACCCTTATCTCATTTTTCTTCAAGACTGAATCTTGCTTAGAACCCTCCCTAATTTCATCCCTAAGGTGCCTTCACTGCAGAATATTAACCAGCAGATTAAACTGCCTGTCTTTTCCCCATCTCTCTTCAGAGGAAGAGGAAAAACTCCATTCCTTGGATGTCGGTAGGACCTTGGAAGGCCGTTTAGGAGGTCGGATCATCTTTTTATCTCCTTCCATGGCAGAAGTAAAGGACAGAAGGTCTCTAGGGTAACCCTGTCCAGATGGATAAGGGAAGCGATTACCCTCTGCTATAACCAAGCAGGTCTTCAGACCCTATGACCTATTAGAGCCCATTCAACTCAAGCAAATGCAACATCTTGGGCCGAGAGAAATCATGTTCCAATGGACCAGATCATGGGCTGCCTCATAGAGTACACCTCATACGTTTGTAAATCATTACAGACTAGACATCAGAAGAGCTGGGGTAGCAGCCTTTGGTCGAGTGGTGTTAGAGTCTGTGGTTAATAGTAACCCACCCTAAGTTGATTAATTGCTAAATCCCCATTGATGCTGCTGCTATGGACGTCAAGGAAAGTGTAATTTCTGCTCACCATAAATTCTCTTTTCTTTAGACTAAGCTGCAGCACTGCTTTCCCGCCCAATAAAGGTTGTTATGTTTTGTTCAGCAAGCTTTGAGGTTTTATTTTGTCATTACCTGGTAGTACACAATGTGGCTAGGTAGCAGATATCCTATATAGGGTGCTTAATTAAATAATTAGGTAATTGATACTGTCTGTCCTATTTTCCGGGATGATAAAACCCCATTGGTGCTGCTGCTTGGACTAAAGGAAAGAGAATTTACTGTGGGTAGAAATTACACTTTATTCTACGGCTTAGTACAATTACAGTGATACCAAGTTTATATAGGTTTCTTTATATTTTACTACTTTTACAAAGAAAAAACTATTTCTTAAAAAAAATATTTGTTTTGTTTCACCATATTCTGAGAGCCGTAACTTTTTTATTTTTTCGTCGCTTGAGGGCATATTTTTTGCCGGACAAGCTGTAGTTTTTATTGGTACAATTTTTGGGTACGTACAACTTTTTGATCACGTTTTATTACATTTTTTTTTTAAAGTTAAGGTAACCAAAAAACAGTGATTTTGGTGTTTTCAGTTTTTTCTTTTACAGCGTTCACCGTGTGAGTTAAATAATGTTATTTTGTAATAGTTCGAACCTTTAGGCGATACCAATTTTGTTTATTTTTTTATTTATGACATTACTTCAGAAGAAAAATGGGAAAAAGTGTGTTTTTGTAACTTTTTTTTTTACTGCTGAAAACTTTATTAGACTTTTTTGTACACGGTTTATTAGGAAAGCCCCCCCCCCTGCCCCCCCCCCCCCCCAACGGAATTTGAACCAGCGATCCTTAAATTGCTGGTACAATACTCAGCAATACTTAATGTATTGCAGTATATTATCTTTTTTTACAGGCTTCTGTTAAAGAGGTTCTGTCACCAGATTATCAAATCCCTATCTCCTATTGAATGTGATGGGCCCTGCAATGTAGATAACAGCAAAGTTTGTTTGTTTTTGAAAAACTATCATTTTTGCCCAAGTTATGAGCAATTTTATATTTATGCAAATGAGCTTTTCAATGGACAACTGGGCGTGTTTTCTCGTATTTCCAACTGGCCGTGTATTGTGTTTTTACCAACTGTGAATAGAAGTGTATGACGCTGACAAATCAGCATCATACACTTCTCATCATTCCCGCCCAGCTTCTTTCACTGCAGAAATACAGCGTGACGTCACCCACAGGTCCTTCAACCTTGTCGTCGGACAAAGAAGATACATCGGCTCCAGGCATCCAAAAGGTTAATATGCTCGTCTCTAGGGAGTTTGCTATGCTTACCTGCACATGGTGATGCTGCTGCAAATTCAACTGTACTCTGACGCCTGGAGCGGATGTGTCTTCTCATAGTGACATGTCAGAAGTTTTGATTGGTGGGGGTCCGAGCACTGAGACGCCCACTAATCACTAAAATGAAGCCGGAGAAGTGCTTGTGTGAGCCCTCAGCCGCTTCGTATCTGTTCGGTTTTTTCCGGAAATCAATGAAGCGGTGTACAGACTCAATAGAAAGTCTATGAGCCCGTACTCCGCTACATCGACTTTCCGGAAAAAGCCGAACAGAAACCGCAGCTGAACGCTCACCCGAGCACTTTTCCCGCTTTGTTTTAGCGATTTGTCTCATTGTTCGGACCCCATCAATCAAAACTTCTGACATGTCCCTATGACACGTCAGAAGTTTGTTGAACGTTTAGTTACCCTTTAACAGGGGCAGAGAGAAGGCAGACATGGGGTCCCTCATTAGGCCCTTGTGTTGCCATGACAAACCATCGGCACCACGCGACCGCCCCTATAGCTGCCACCATACAGTATAATGCCCCCACTGCTGCCCCATATAGTATAATGCCCCCACTGCTGCCACAATACAGTATAATGCCCCCATAGCTGCCCCCACACAGTATAATGCCCCAGAGCTGCACCCATACAGTATAATGCCCCCTTAGATGCCCCATACAGTATAATGCCCCCTTAGATGCCCCATACAGTATAATTCCCCATAGATGCCCCCATATGGTATAATGCCACCTCAGCTGCCCATACAGTATAATTCCCCCTTAGCTGCCCCCATACAGTATAATGCCCACTTAGCTGCCACCATACAGAATAATGCCCCATAGTGCCTAATAAAATAATAATAAAATAAATGCTCACCTATCCCAGGTTCCCACGATGAGTGGAGGAGATCCCTTGGCTCCTCCGCTCTGTGCTGTGAGTGGCTCAGCGCAGACAGGGCTAATCAAACGGGCTGATCAAAGCGATCAAAGAATGCACCGAACTCATAGCTATGAGTCCGGTGTATTCATGACGATGGCACTCCCCCGACTTTCTCACAATGATTGATGGTTGGCTGCAGTGTATGCAGATAACCAGCAGCCCCTCAACCACTGTTAGAAGAGAAAAAGAGGGAAGTGCTTTTCTCTTAAAGGGAATGTGTCGCTAGAAATTATTATTATTTTTTTTCAGTTAAACAATTATTATCTGAGTGATTACACATTGTTTTAATTTTTTTTAAATTTTTCACAAGTCAGGAAATATTATAAATTAGATTCTAATTTATAACATTTCCATGTGCTGGGCACTAGAGGGAGCAGTTCCCAAAATTGCAGCATGGTCACTGTGGTAAAGCAACCTCATTGATTTATGCTGCAAATTTGGGGTGGACACTCCTCTAGTGTCCTCACACAATCTCCCCTCCCTTCTTCTGGCTAGTGCCAGGAGAAGGAAGGGTTTGAATCTTCAAACCTCCTACACCATGTGCCGCCATTTTCCGAGCAACTGCACAGTGTAGGAGGATTAGATACAGGGCTCAGCAGACAGTATCACACGAACATACGCGAACATAATACACACATCACATACACGAACATAAATTACTTGCCGCCTCCGCTGGTTTATGCTCCTATTAGGATGGCATGCGCCATTCCCACACAGACGGCGTACGCTTCTGAGAATGGAGCGGCTCCCGTTCGCATTCTCTATGGAGATGTATGTGCCGTATTCCATCTTTGTATGTGTCGTTAATCGACACATACAGAGATGAAAAAAAATGGCAGCCCCCCTAGAGAAGTAAAAGTTTGAACACAGTAAAAATTAGAACGAGACAACACTAATAAATACAATTTTTGTTTATATTTTATTAAAAGCAATATAATAAACATTTTTTAAAAAAGTCACACCTTCCCTTTAAATACACCAGATAACGATTTATAACTTACAACTATTAGTCTGGTGTATTCTTTAATGCAAATGCACTTTTTTTGTGCCATTTCGGCTAATAGAATAGCGGATCTGTCCCTGTAATACGCTCCCCGTACATACGTGACAGATCCACTTTACGTGTAGAAAAGCTGCTGCTACCTTATACTATAACTTGCACCATCTAGAGGATAAGCAAGTATTAAAAAACGATTTGAGAAAAAGCATTATTTATGTTAATTCTTTAATTTAAAAAAAAGAAAATCTCCTATAATTTAGAATTACAAAAAGTCCTACTAAAATAACATCCTAAAATGTGTTTGCAAAACACTTGATTTTTAATATATAAGTATAATCATAGTTTTAATTATTAAGGGATCGGGATAGTTCTACACATATGTAATTCATATTTTCTCCTTATTCTATAGTTTCTCTGTGTAGCTTATTAAAGGGTTTCTGCAGCAGGAGGGCAAATATAATATACAACCATTGTGCATATCCTACATTATTTCTCATAAGTAAGCAATAAGATACAATACAGAACAAGCAGTAGGTGCATACAAAAAAAAACTTTCATATGGAAATAGAGCCCTCTTCTGGTCAAGACTGGAACTTAAGGCATAACTGTAATGTCCAGTTCACACAGAGTTTATTGGCGCTGATTTTGACGCGGAAACAGTGTCAGCGTCAAAAAACAGACAAAATCGTCTCGCATTGATTTCAATGGGAGGTGGAAGCATCTTTTTTCCCGGGCGGCTTTTAGTCGCTCTAGGGGGGAAAAAAAGCAGCATGCCCTTTCTTGCTGCAGTTCCACCTTTGAAAAAGCGTTTTTTGCCTGCGGTCCTCAATAGCCACCCAGGTCATCTTGCACAA
The DNA here is from genome assembly GCF_050947455.1 of Rhinoderma darwinii. Taxonomy (NCBI): domain Eukaryota; kingdom Metazoa; phylum Chordata; class Amphibia; order Anura; family Rhinodermatidae; genus Rhinoderma; species Rhinoderma darwinii. Next base: position 406,735,496 of record NC_134688.1, read on the forward strand.
TTCGTTTTTTTCCCCCCAGTTTCAACTGTATCTGCGTCCTAAGGCCTAGTGCACACTTCAGTCTTTTTCTTGAGGGTGCTAGCCGTTTTTCTGACGGCTAGCACCCTCACCCATTCATTTCAATGGGGGCATGCACACTTCAGGTTTTTTTTTTTACGGTCCCGTTGCTCCGTTCCGACAAAAGTAGAGCATGTCCTACTTTGGTCTGAGATTCCGTGACCGTGAGGCCCATGCAAGTCAATGGGGCCGTGAAAAAAACTGAAGGCACACAGAAGGCATCCGTGTGCCGTCCGTGTGTGACGGAGCCGTTGCCTAGCAATGGCTGGGCGGGCAGAAGTACATTACAGATATATTACACTAATTGGCAGCCACTTGTCTCTATCAATCACTGATAGAGAGAAGAGGCTGCTGATTAAAAATAAAATAAAAATCAGTTCATACGTACCCGGTCGTTGTCTTGGTGACGAGCCCCTCTTCTTCCTCCAGTCCGACCTTCCTGTATGACGCTGCAGAGGCCGCTGCAGCCTGTGATTGGCTGCAGAGGCGGTCACGTGGGATGAAGCATCATCCCTGGAGACAGGCCTTCTGACGTCATCCACAGTTGCGTGGCCACCACTACAGCCTGTGATTAGCTGCAGTGGTGACATGGGATGAAACATCATCCCAGGAGGTCGGACAGGAGGAAAATACAGGGAGTTTTGGGTAAGTATGAACTGATTTTTTTAATTCATAAATTCAATTTTGCGAGCGCCGAGCATGGTCATTCTTCAGCGCTAGTCACTGTCCAGGGTGCTGAACGTTACCGCCGATCAGTGCAGCCTATTAACTCTTTCAGCACCCAGTACAGTGCTACTAGCGCTGAACAACCATGCTCTTTCAGCACCCTGGACAGTACCATGCTCGGCGCTCGGAAACGGAAACACGGAGTGCACACGGTAATCACACGGCCGCTAAAACGGGCTCACGGACCCGTCAAAAACGTGCGTGAAAACGGTGATGGAAGTGTGCACGAGGCCTTAGGATGCAGATACAGTTGAATCCTATAATAGAGCAGGGAACTGTCAGTTGGCTATAAAGCAGGCTTAGGGGATATATATTAATTCAATTGCGTGGCATGCAAGGATGGGTGGGGCCTAAAAATCGTTCATTAACCGTATTCGAGGTTACATGGTCAATTAATCGTAAATTTGATTTAGGTCATAATTGCCCAGCCCTATGTGTAAGTGCGTTTATTTCTCATACTCGATACTGAATAAATCGAGATGTTTAGAATATTTTGGTTCAATTTTTTTTATCATTTACATATCATTAACTTGAGTATCAATCCTGTGATTTCCACAATTCAAAAACTTTTCCTTCTTGGTATTGCAATTTCAATGTTGGGGAGTATGCATGCATGTATGTATGTATGTATGTATACTATCACACAAACAGTTGTACTGTTCATGTCTTTTATTGAGAAAATTGAATCATGGGAAAAATAAACTTCTGGGATTCGTCTCGCACAAAAATCGCTCAAAATGGCGGACATCATTTTAGGGATCAGAAGAAGATAGAGAAGAAGGATCACATGACTTTGAGCGGTGGCCTAGCAGGCTTCTCCAAAATGCCTTGCAGAGTCAGGGATATACAGTAGGCGAGTCATAGATCACTAATTAGATGACAGTCATATGAGTAGTAGCCACTGTAAACAGCCCAACCAAGAAATGCTGCTGCTTTATGGCTGGGGATACAAATAGGAGAGACAGGGCGTCAGACAGAGAATGTGATATAACACACAGAATACAGATAGATAGGCGATTATTGTTTTAATGTTAACGAGTGTTTCATAGTGAAGAGAAATGAATAGATAGTTAGATTTACAATAATTAAATAGGGAGATAGATTTTAGAGAGAGATAGGCGTCAGTAAATGTCAGTGTTAGGCAGTTACAGGCAATCATTGCTGTGAGTGAGTGTTGCTGCAGCTATACATTTTTTTTCATTAATTTGTGAATCGCTAATCTTCATCACATTATTAACAAATCCTCAATAATATTAATCCTGGAGCTGGTAGCGTGCCGCTGGCTTATGAAATAGACGTCACAGACGTGATGTCACTCATTGTTTTGCATATATCTTATTGTGCCACCAAGAACAAGCGTGTTATTCTGCATCAAGTAGTTCAGTGGTCCCCAACCAGTGGCACGGGAGCCACATATGGTTTGACACCCTCAGGCTGTGTGGCTCGCCATAGGAACTCTGACTTATAACCATATGCTCTTTCTACAATATGACATCCACATTTATTTATTATTTCATTTATTCAGTTAAAATTTAACCCCTTAAGGACGCAGCCTTGTTTTGGCCTTAAGGCTCAGAGCCCATTTTTGAAAGCTGACATATTTCACTTTATGTGGTAATAACGTCAGAATGCCTAAACCTATCCAAGCGATATTGAAATTGTTTTCTTATGACACATTGGGCTTTATGTTAGTGGTAAAATTTGTTCGATATATTCAGTGTATATTTGTGAAAAAATGCAAAATGTAGAGAAAATTTTGAAAAAAATAGAATTTTTCTGAATTTAAATGCATCTGCTTGTAAAACAATGGTTATACCCCCCAAAATAGTTACTAGTTCACATTTCCCATATGTCTACTTTAGATTGGCATCGTTTTTTCAAAAAATATATATTTTTCTTGGACGTTACAAGACTTAGAACATAAACAGCAATTTCTCATATTTTTAAGAAAATTTCAAAAGCCTTTTTTTAAGGTACCTGTTCAGTTCTGAAGTGGCTTTGAGGGGTCTATGTATTAGAAACCCCTATAAAACACTCCATTTTAAAAACTAGACCCCTCAAAGTATTCAAGACAGCATTTAGAACGTTTTTTGACCCTTTAGGCATTTCACAGGAATTAAAGCAAAGTGGAGGTGAAATTTGCAAATTTCATTTTTCTTGCTGAATTTCAATTTTATTCCATTTTTTTCTGTAACACAGAAGGTTTTACAAGAGAAACACTACTAAATATGTATTGTCCAGATTCTGCAGTTTTTAGAAATGTCCCACATGTGGCTCTAGTGCGCTCGTGGACTAAAACACAAGCCCCAGAATCAAAGAAGCACCTAGTGCATTTTGGGGCCTCTTTTTTATTAGAATATATTTTAGGCAGCATGCCAGGTTTGAAGAGGTGTTGAGGTGCCAAAACAGTAGGAATCCCCCAAACGTGACCCTATTTTGGAAACTACACCCCTCAAGGAATTCATTTATGTTTGTTGTTATCATTTTGACCACACAGTTTTTTCACAGCACGTATTTGAATTGGGCTATGAAATTTAAAAAATGAATTTTTTTCCAATAAGATGTCATTTTTGATAAAATTTCTTATTTTCACAAGAAATAAAATACCCCATTTTGTTGCCCAATTTGTCCTGAGTGCGGCAATACCCTATTTGTGGAGATAAACTGCTGTTTGGGTCCATGGGAGGGCTCAGAAGGAAAGGACCACCATTTGGCCTACTGGAGCTTTTCTGGTGCTAAGTCATGTATGCAGAAGCCCCTGAGGTACTAGTACAGTTAAAACCCCCGAGAAGTGACCCCATTTTAAAAACTCATAATTCTATACAAAACGAATATAATGAAACTGATAGTTTTTTATTGAAATTTTAAAACTTATCTTATAGCAACCATTTTTTATGAGTTTTTTGTATGGAGAAATTCAAAGGTTTTTATATATTTTTTCGGTTTTTATCAAAAAACCAGTGCTTCAAGTAATACAAAAAAACAGCTTTTGACATAGGCATTTTTTCAAAAGTATTACAAACATCTTTTTATGCCATCTAATCACAAATAATGAAAATCTTAATCTCTATCCCAAAATGTTCCCCTATCAAGGGATAACTTGGTGAAAAGAGGATCACTATGGAAAGAGACACAGATGCACCGCAACTAAACAGCAGGTTGCAAACTGAAGATAACGTACAAATAAACAAATTGTCTTTGTTAAAAACACTTTTTGCTCTCATATGTGAATGAATACAAACATCATGATACTATGGCAACACTTTAAAGCATTAAAGTATAACAGCTCAAAAACGGCTTTGAGAAAAAGGTACATGAGAATCTATGTGGAAAAACATGATGCTAGAACAAAATGTACACAATCATGAATAAATGTATAAGAACACATGTGAATATGTGTGAATAACATATATTATCTGTACAAACCATGATGTTTTAAACTTTGAAGCCACGAAGGATCTGTCATCCTGTAACGGCTCTTGCTAATTTGTATGTTAATTGAAGTGTTGTGCACCGGTGTGTTCCCGGTCTTTTTACTGCATATATATGTGCACATTACACGTGCTACTATTGTATACTGACCTGACGAAGGGACCAGTCCGGTCCAGAAACGCGTCGTCTTCTCAATAAAAGATCTCCTAGATCCTATGCACTTGACTCCGTTCCTGATCCTCTTCAGCCTGGCGCCGATACCCGTAATTACACTGCATTTTTTTCTCTTCACCTTCTGACTCTCACCTTGTCCCAGGTACTAAGGTTTTAGCACCAAGGGACTGCAGTGGGTGGCAGCCGGCTATCTACACTTCACCACCTCATAAGAGTCTCGGAGGAGCGCCGCCATCCCCTCACCTTTTTGCTGTACTAACCCATTTTAAAAACGACACCCCTTAAGACATTCATCTAGAGGTGTAGTTAGCACCCCACAGGTACTGTGTAAAAGATAATGCGCATCAGATGGTGCAGAGTGAGATTTGCAATTTTTTCTATATATATGCAATGTCAGTGTCCGATATATTGTGCCCAGCATGTGCCACTGGAGATATACACTCCATAAACTCTAATGGGGTTCTCCCGGGTATGGCAATACCCTACATGTAGCTGTTATTAGCTGCCTGGGGACACGGCAGGGCTCTGAAGGAAAGGACCACCATTTGGCCTACTGGAGTTTTTCTGGTGCTAAGTCATTTATGCAGAAGCCCCTGAGGCATACCTCCCAACTTTTGAATTCGGAAAAGAGGGACATTTTAAGACACGCCTCTTAACCACGCCCTATATCCAGCATCAATACATCAAATCACGGCTAGATCCTTCTGCAAATAACAAGTGCACATTCTCACTGCGGATCTCTAGACTGTCTGGATATCACAGATATTATGGATCCGGTTATATCGTCTTTGTGTTACTTTTCCTATCTTGGGTATAACATTTGCTCATCACGGCGGCAGCTGCAGGACAAACTAAAAGGCTGAGAACAATGAAAGTCGAGAGGGAGACCCTGTGGTTGATGAATTTTCAATTGACAGGTAGCATTGACAGTAACATTATTGGGATTTTTTTTCCAGTTGTGTAACTCTGCTACCGGTCAATGGAAAAATCATCCACCAGAGCCCCCCTGTAGATTGCTCCACACACAGCTCCCCTCTACATAGCGACAGACACCCCCCTGTAGATAGCTCCAGACGCAGCCCCCCTGTAGATTGCTCCACACACAGCCCCCCTGTACATAGCGCCAGGCACAGCCCCCCTGTAGATAGCTCCACACACAGCCCCCTGTAGATCGCTCCACACACAGCCCCCCTGTACATAGCACCACACACAGCCCCCTGTAGATAGCTCCAGATACAGCCCCCCTGTAGATAGCTCCACACAGCTTCCCTGTAGATTGCTCCACACACAGCCCCCCTGTACATAGCACCAGACACAGCCCCCCTGTAAATAGCGCCAGACACAGCCCCCCTGTACATAGCGCCAGACACAGCCCCCCTGTAGATAGCTCCACACACAGCCCTCCTGTACATAGCGCCACACACAGCAACCCTGTAGATAGCTCCACACACAACCCCCCCTGTAGATAGCGCCACACACAGCCCCGCTGTAGATAGTTCCACACACAGCCCCCCATGTAGATTGCTCCACACAGCCCCCATGTACATAGCGCCAGACACAGCCCCCCTGTAGATAGCTCCAGATACAGCCCTCCTGTAGATAGCTCCACACATAGCCCCCATGTAGATAGCTCCACACACAGCCCCCATGTAGATAGCTCCACACACAGCCCCCCTGTACATAGCTCCAGATACAGCCCCCCTGTAGATAGCTCCCTGTAGGTAGCGCAACACAACCCCCTTATACGAAGTAGCCAGCCCTACTGCTGCCACTCTCCGCTCTGCTTTCACTCACCGTCAGAAGAAGGCAGGAGTCTTGAGGCGGCGTTCTCACTGGTGTCGATGCCGGCCCGGGAGTGGACCAGTCCAGGCACCTGACCAGTGAGGTCAGATGACAGGTCAGGTGACTGGACTGGTCTACTCCCGGGTCGGCATTGATCCCAGTGAGAAGAACACCGCCGCAAGACTCCTGCCTTCTTTTGATCGCTGCTGCAGTCGTCTGGCATGCAGGGAGCCGGTCAGCAGCGATCAGCTGTTTTGATACAGCTGCAGCGCACAGCGGGACATTTTGCAGACTGCCCAGTAAGGCGGGACAGCGGTGATAAACCGGGACTGTCCCGCCGGATTCGGGACAGTTGGGAGGTATGCCTGAGATACCAGTACAGTTGAAACCCCCGAGAAGTGACCACATTTTAAAAACGACACCCCTTAAGACATTCATCTAGAGGTGTAGTGAGCATTTTGACCCCACAGGTATTGTGTAAAAGGTAATGCGCCGCAGATGGTGCAGTGTGAGATTTGCAATTTTCTATATACAGTGAAGGAAATAAGTATTTGATCCCTTGCTGATTTTGTAAGTTTGCCCACTGTCAAAGTCATGAACAGTCTAGAATTTTTAGGCTAGGTTAATTTTACCAATGAGAGATAGATTATATATAAAAAAAGGAAATCACATTGTCAAAATTATATATATTTATTTGCATTGTGCACAGAGAAATAAGTATTTGATCCCCTACCAACCATTAAGAGTTCAGCCTCCTCCAGACCAGTTACACGCTCCAAATCAACTTGGTGCCTGCATTAAAGACAGCTGTCTTAAATGGTCACCTGTATAAAAGACTCCTGTCCACAGACTCCATTAATCAGTCTGACTCTAACCTCTACAACATGGGCAAGACCAAAGAGCTTTCTAAGGATGTCAGGGACAAGATCATAGACCTGCACAAGGCTGGAATTGGCTACAAAACCATAAGTAAGACGCTGGGTGAGAAGGAGACAACTGTTGGTGCAATAGTAAGAAAATGGAAGACATACAAAATGACTGTCAATCGACATCGATCTGGGGCTCCATGCAAAATCTCACCTCGTGGGGTATCCTCGATCCTGAGGAAGGTGAGAGCTCAGTCGAAAACTACACGGGGGGAACTTGTTAATGATCTCAAGGCAGCTAGGACCACAGTCACCAAGAAAACCATTGGTAACACATTACGCCGTAATGGATTAAAATCCTGCAGTGCCCGCAAGGTTCCCCTGCTCAAGAAGGCACATGTACAGGCCCGTCTGAAGTTTGCAAATGAACATCTGGATGATTCTGAGAGTGATTGGGAGAAGGTGCTGTGGTCAGATGAGACTAAAATTGAGCTCTTTGGCATTAACTCAACTTGCCGTGTTTGGAGGAAGAGAAATGCTGCCTATGACCCAAAGAACACCGTCCCCACTGTCAAGCATGGAGGTGGAAACATTATGTTTTGGGGGTGTTTCTCTGCTAAGGGCACAGGACTACTTCACCGCATCAATGGGAGAATGGATGGAGCCATGTACCGTCAAATCCTGAGTGACAACCTCCTTCCCTCCACCAGGACATTAAAAATGGATCGTGGCTGGGTCTTCCAGCACGACAATGACCCGAAACATACAGCCAAGGCAACAAAGGAGTGGCTCAAAAAGAAGCACATTAAGGTCATGGAGTGGCCTAGCCAGTCTCCAGACCTTAATCCCATCGAAAACTTATGGAGGGAGCTGAAGATCCGAGTTGCCAAGCGACAGCCTCGAAATCTTAATGATTTACAGATGATCTGCAAAGAGGAGTTGGCCAAAATTCCATCTAACATGTGTGCAAACCTCATCATCAACTACACAAAACGTCTGACTGCTGTGCTTGCCAACAAGGGTTTTGCCACCAAGTATTAAGTCTTGTTTGCCAAAGAGATCAAATACTTATTTCTCTGTGCAAAATGCAAATAAATATATATAATTTTGACTATGTGATTTTCTGTTTTTTTTTTAAATATAATCTATCTCTCACTGGTAAAATTAACCTAGCCTAAAAATTCTAGACTGTTCATGTCTGTTTACTTACAAAATCAGCAAGGGATCAAATACTTATTTCCTTCACTGTATCTATGCCATTTCAGTGTCCAATATATTGTACCCAGCATGTGTCACCGGAGATATACACCACATAAACTGTAATGTGGTTTCTCCTGGGTACGGCAAAACCCTACATGTGGCTGTTATCAGCTGCCTGGGCACACAGCAGGGCTCAGAAGGGAAAGATGAGGGGGATAAGCTGTGCGGAGTGTGTCAGGGTAGATAAAAAAACTAAGGGATGTATGGTAAATTTTAAAACACTTTCATACAGAGCCCTGGTTTTTCGGGACATGTGTCACATTGATATATTGTGTCCTCCCTTATCCCCCTCTTATAGCAGACTTTGCACCTCTTTTGACATTTTCCCTTCTTGCCAGTTTGGGGAACTTCTTCTGGAAAGTGTTGCCCTGGTACGATGCGTGTAGCCTCGCTTCCAGAAGTACTGGGTGCTCCCTTCTTGGTCCCTAAAGATTAGGATCTTGATAATGATGTGCACGGCCAGCTTCTTATACCACACCGCATGGCACTGTAGGGCTTCAGGACTTGTTCTGACAAGTCCACCCCTCCCATGTACCTATTGTTGTCCAGAATGCAATCTGGTTTGGGGGTCCCTGTACTGGTACCTCGTACAGGTACATGGGTACTGGTGTGGCCATGTATTGTTGTCAATACAAGGACTTCTCTCTTGTACTTGACACACAATATATTGCTGCTAGATTTTGCCCTGCTCTAACCCCTTCTGAGTGTTTGCCCAAGCAGAGTCTTAGGGAGGCCTCTCAGATTTCTTCTAGCAGTGCCGCATGCCGCAATACTTCTGGAAGCGAGGCACTTGAAGAGCGGGACGCTGGTATAAAAATTATCCAGGTAGAGTTGGTAACCCTGGTCCAGCAGTGGGTGCACCAAATCCCACACAATTTTTGCATTAACTCCCAGTAAGGGGGGGCATTCTGGGGGCTGAATACTGCTGTCCTTCCCTTCATACATCCTAAATTTGTAGGTATAGCCTGATGCACTCTCGCACAGCTTATACATCTTCACGCCATACCTTGCCCTCTTACTCGGCAGGTACTCGCGGAATTGAAGCTTCCCTTTAAAATGTACCAAGGACTCATCAATAGAAATACACTTCTCGGGGGTGTATGCTTCGGAAAACCGGGCACTTAAACGGTCTAATAGGGGTCTCCGTTTATACAAATGGTCAAAACTGGGGCCATCTCAAGGTGGGCACTGCTCATTATCAGTATAATGTAAGAAGCGAAGTATTGCCTAATTAATTTTTTTTAGGTTCCAGTTCAGTTCTGAAGTTGCTTTGAGGGGCCCATATATTAGACACCCCTATGAAACACCCCATTTTAGAAACTAGACCCCTCAACGTATTCACAACAGAATTTAGAAAGTTTATTAACCCTTTAGGTGTTTCACAGGAATTTAGAGCACAGTAGAGGTGAAATTGACATTTTTTTTTTTGTCAGAAAATCCTTTTTATTCAATTTTTTTCTGTAAAACAGAAGTTTTTACCAGAGAAACGCAACTTAATACTTATTACCCAGATTCTTCAGTTTTGAAAAATATCCCACATGTGGCCCTAGTGTCGGTAATGGATTGAAGCACCGGCCTCCGAAACAAAGGAACACCTAGTGGATTTTGGGGCCTCCTTTTTATTAGGCACCATGTCCGGTTTGAAAAGGTCTTGTGGTGCCAAAACAGTGGAAACCCCCCAAAAATGACCCTATTTTGGAAACTACACCCCTTGAGGAATTCATTGTCGTTTTCATGGGGTGCATGCGGCTTTTTGATCAGTTTTTATTCTATTTTTAAGTGGCGTGGTGACTAAAAAAGATCAATTCTACTATTGTTTTTTATAGTATTTTTTTACAGCGTTCACCGTGCGCTATAAATGACATTCACTTTATTCTGCAGGGCGATACGATTACGGCGATACCATATGTTTATAGTTTTTTTTTATGTCTTATGGCGTTTGCACAATAAAATACTTATTGTAAAAAATCATTTTCTTTTTGTGTTGCCTTATGCTAAGAGCCAGAACTTTTTTATTTTTTTCATCAAGAAAGCCGTGCGAGGAGTTGTTTTTTGCGTAACGAACTGTAGTTTCAATCATTACCATTTTTAGATACATGCGACTTTTTGATCTCTTTTTATTAAATTTTTTGGGAGGTGAAGTGACAAAAAATTTTTAATTCTGGTATGGTTTATTGTTATTTTCTTATATGGCGTTCACCGCGCAGGATAAATAACAAAATAATTTTGTAGTTCAGGCCGTTTCGGACGCGGCGATACCAATTATGTACAGTTTATTTGTTTATTTATCTATTTTTATTAATAATAAAGGACTGATAAGGGAAAAAGGGGGATTTTTACTTTTATTACCGTTAAAACTTTTATTTTCTTATTTTTACACAACTTTTTTTTACTTTCTTACTTTGTCCCTTTGTAGGGGACTTGAGGACAGGATGCCCTGATCGCTATTCTAATACACTGCACTACATGCATAGTGCAGTGTATTAGAGCTGTCAGCTACTCACTGACAGCAAGCATAGTGGTTCCTGACTTTGTCAGGACCCACTAGGCTTCCGTCGATGGCATAGCCGGACGCCATTGTTATGCGTCCGGTTGCCATAGCCACCATCGCCGGCCGCTATCGTGTAGCGGGTCGTCGATGGTGGTTTAACCCCTAAAAAGCCGCAATCGCTATTGAACGCGGCTTTTAAGGGGTTAATCAGCGGGGACACAGCGATCGGTCCCCGCTGTAGGAGCTGCGACAACTGCTGTACGAGACAGCAGCTGTCACTGCTCCTGTATGTGTTGGGAAGACGGCCGAAATGGCCGTTACTCCCGTGACGTACTATTAGGTCATGGAGCGCGAACGATACAGCTACCATGACCTAATAGTACGTCCAGAAGCGGGAATGGGTTAAAATAACAGATGGTAACATAGGGGTCATGAAAATAAAAATATTCATTCCCCCACAGATCTACAAAGACAAAAAAGAAATCACCCACCACCACCCTTACCTGGGCACACGGAAACGAGCCCTACAATTTTGGTAAAAAAAACTTATATATATCTTGTTTATCAAACAGGTGTCTCCATTAAACTTTCCCAATATTTCCTCTGATATCCTGGTTTCTGATAGATATGAAGCCAAGGTAGCATAAAATTTAAGTGTACCAGGTTTTAACCATCAGTTCAGAATAATATTCTTAGCAGTTAATGTCAGTAAAGAAATAATTATCCTGGTTTTTATTTCATAGATTTCTAAGTCAGAGTTAAAAACAGGGGTCCGGGGATTTAGGGTTACAAATTTTTCTTTTTCTTTATCAAAACAGTTTTATTAGAGTAGTAAACATAACAGAGCATATAAAACATCTCGCAAAATTGCAAAAGTGTGCACGCAGTGCAACATAATAAATTCAGACTGTATAAAATGTTACAAAGACATATGAACATTGGTAGGAGGTAGCCTCCCAGCCACCGAAGCAATGGGAAGAAAATAATAACAGCTAATGGCAATTATCAATACCCAATTTACATCAAAGGTAGTGCAAAATGTAGGGAAACCAGTCCCGAGAACAAAAAAAAAAAGACAAACGAGCAATAATGACACAGTTAAGTGCAAATTTCAACCCAAAGTTGCATAAACACAAGACAACAAAGGGAAACACAACCGGACAAAAGCACGCAGTTTTGGCTATATGATCAGTCAACAGAAAAGGCCATCCAGCCAGAGAGGCAAATCAGCACCACCCCGGAGTCCAGACCGATCAGCAGACATCAGCTCATCCATCCTCATAATTCCATTCAGCTCCGTTACCCATTCCTTCAAAGAAGGCACAGTACTAGACTTCCAATGACGTGGGATGACAGTTCTAGCTGCAGTCAGAAAATGCCTAAAGACCCTCTTTTTGAGGTGTGGGAGTGATCCAGGAACCATGGAAAGCCACCCAACAGAAGCCGAGGTAGGCACTTCAGTGCCAAAAAGTTTGTTGCCGAGATCAAAAAAATTTCCCCAAAAGGGCCGGAGCTTGGGGCAATCCCACCAAATATGCAACATAGTTCCAGGAGCCTCCCCACACCTCCAACAGTCGGCAGACACATTAGGAAAGATCCTATGTAAAAAGGAAGGACAGCGGTACCATCTGGTAAGTATCTTATAGTTCTTCTCCTGAGCAAAACACGAAGTCGGTAATTTATGAGCCAGCAAGAATGAAGTTCCCCATTCCTCCTCAGAGTGCTGAACTTCAATTTCCTCATCCCAAGCTGCAGTGAATGTCAACTGAGAGTAAGAATATCTCGGTTGGAGGACACCATGTATATGAGACAGTGTGTGAGAAGGAGCAGAGATAAGGGACAGATAATGTTCCAGAGGAGTCTTATCCTGTAGCAACACAAGACAATCACCCATGGAAGAGAGATAGGAGTGCAGCTGAAAATAAGACCACCATATCGATCGTCTCCCCGGGCAGGCCTCAGAGACAGCAGTCAGTGATAAGATTGAACCATCAGGTGTAAGGGTCTGAGCCAAACATCCACTGCCCCGTCTCTCCCAACGGAGGAACGTATCCACACCCACTGCCGGAGGGAAGGAAGGGTTATCAAAAAGGGGAGTCATAGGACCCGGACGGTGAACAAGGTCCAGAGTACCAATGATCCGCTCCCAAACTACAAGAAATTGACGTGCTAGGGAAGGCAAAGAAGACGTTGGTCGCTTGGAGGCAGTCAACCACGGCAAGGAGGACAAGGCGAGGGAAGACATTCCCTTCTCAATGCGCACCCATTGCTTACCGGCATCTGATCGAAACCAGTCTTAGGGTTACAAATTGATCATAAACAGAATTTATAAACAAAACCACTGATTGACAAAACCTCTGAGCCTGTGGGAATCTCCAAAAAGAAAGCCAAATTCCAGCCTTAGGAATAGAATATGTTGAACAGATATCAGTATGACATTATTTCTCAAGAGTTTCTTGGTTCCCAGTGGTCGAAGGTGTAAAACCGACATTGAAGGTGCCATAGACTCTGAAACTTATATCCATTGAAGTTCCCTCAATATCTCCGACTTTAATGCTAGGTTAGTATTCTTCCATGCCTTATATATTTTTTCCTGAATCTGGAGTGTTGATACTTCAATATCTGGGGAGATGTATTTTGTATAATAAATGCGTGATATTGGGGGTCTACCTTCTGTTTTAGGTATTATTTTATAAAACTCTGTCGGATTCCATAGATTAGCATGTTTTCTTGCAAGTCGAATTTATTAAATGTCTCTACTGACGATAGTATAAATAGTCTTTTGGTGAGATCGAAAATTTGTTTAATATTTCTCAAAGTATAGAAAGACCCATTTTCTGGATGTATCGCTTGTGTGATATAGTTCAACCCAAGTTTTTGCCATTTTGAGGTTGTAACATCTATGGCCGTTCGGTCGTTAACCTCGACGGCCGTGGCCATGGACATCTTACCTCGCTGCAGCGTCGTCCTCCTGTGAGGCGCCGGCACTCACTTCCGGACTTCGAGCGTCTCCGGCGGGCGCACGCGCGTGCACGGCCTTAAAGTGCCAGTGCGCACATTTTTGCAGGAAGTCTGCAGTCTAGCCCAGGATGCCCTGGGCTATAAAAAGGACTCTGTCCTCTTGCTCTTTGCCAGAGCGTTGTTTGTTACCCATCGTTTGTCGTGCTTATGGTCTCCCAGTGTCTTCCAGTTTCCCAGTGTACCTTGCTCATGTATCCCGTATCCTGTTTCCGTGCTACCTAGTCCTAGTGTCGTGCTGTGCTATTGCCGTGCTGTGCTACAGTCTACGCTTGATCTGCTACGCTTCACCTGATGGCTTCCCGCCGCCTGGTCCTGGACGTGCCTGCCTCGCTACTGCCTACGATTGCCTCAGGTACCCTCGCTGAACTAATTGAACTCTGTACTTACCTGTTTGGCCAGCTGCCATCCCGCTACGCGGTACGGCCCAGTGGGTCCACGCCCCGCATCGTGACAGAGATAACTATTTTTGGTATAATACCAAGTAATGCCGGGTGTTCTCCTACTATGTAGAGTCTGGTAATGTGTGGAGAAATTTCAAATATTGCAGTACACTTACCCCAAACATTCCAAGTATCTCTAAACAAAGTCATATGTCATTAGTGCAGAGGAATGTCTATGCTCCTTCCCAGAATAATAGATTTTAGTGGAAACAGCGAGAATAAGGCCTGCTCAAGTTCAGTATTTCCAAAATAAGAAGATATTTTTAATCCATTCAAAGGGGTCATGGGGTTCGTTAAGTTAATGCACGATCAACAGAGCCAGTGACGACAGGGCAACTCCAACAGGGTTTATTGCATCCAATGCTTACAGAACAAGTCGCGCTCAATGCAGGAACAGCACACAGTCCACAAAATCAGGTAATCACAGGAAACTCCTCAGAGAGTTGGCTTCAGCTTCAGCTCTCATTAAAGTCTACATCCAGGAAAATCTCCATCCTCCCCAGGACAAGCCCTTATATACCCCTCGGGGGGGACAACATCTTGGCAGTTTCTAGTCACCATCATTATAATGATTTTAGTTTGTAGTTCTACTGTCTGTATGTGAGTTGTGTTCCTTTGTGCTATTATGTGTATTGCCACAGCCGGGATGAGGACTCACGTGGGGTGGATAATTGGATCACCTTTGTTTGCTGGTCTGCACCTGAGCTGAATATAACTGTGGTGCCTCCTGATGACCCCCTGTGGGGACTGGACAATGAGGACACTTTATGTCTTGTGGACTTCATCTCTGACTCGTCTGATTGTCCATAGGCTGGAGACACGACCTGTGGTACCTGATTACAGAATCATTCCTCTCTGCTGAGGACTCACAATAAACCACACATAATGCACCATCACAACATGCCCAGCTGTACTTTTTTTTTACGTTTGGGAAAGATATGCCACCTCTGCACTTGCTAGCCTGTAATCTCTCAAGAGACATTTTGTGTCTTTTCCCTCTCTAAATAAATTGGAGAAAAGCTCTTTCCAAGTCTTTTATTTCTTTGTTTTTAATTAAAACAGGTATCATTTGACGTATATCTAAAATTTTGGGAAGTATTACCATCTTAACTAATGACATTCTTGCAAATATATAAAGTGGCAAGTCCTTCCATTTCTGTAATAATTTTTCAATATTGGGTAATAATGTCTGTATATTATTCTTGTAAGTCAATCGTTTTGTACGTCCGATCCTGATCCCGAAGTATTTTATCTCTTGTTTTGCGCTTTTTAATCCCTGTCTCTGAGCTTCCAAATGTTCTTTAGCGTTTTGTATTTAATCATTGAACAGGACCTCTTTTTATCATGTTTCATTTTAAATCCTGAGATGGGGCCCATTTTCCTATAAGATACGCAATAATTTGAAAAGGTCTTCGTCTACGTTACAAGACCAGAAGATGATCTGCAAATATTGCAACTTTGACTTCATAGTTATTTATTTTGATACTGCGAATATTCTTTTTTTGTATAAGAGATCTGGCCATGGGTTCTATACATAAATTATATAATAGAGTGGATAAAGGGCATCCCTGTCTAGTCCCTCTTGATAACCTAAAGCTTGGCGTAGTAAGCCCTGGGATGGATATATGTGCTAAAGGGGAATGATATATAGCCAGTATATTATAATAAATGCCAGAGATTCCGTTCTATTTAAGCACCATCCTAAGCCAGGGCCAGGACACCCTATTAAACGCTTTTTCTGTGTCAAATGTGTCTATTCCCGCCTTAGTATTAGTTTGTGGCCTGGTCCTGGCCCAGTCCTGAACTGCTAATTTTCCTAACGTAGCTAACCCCACTCCTTCCCTTGATAAACCCATTTTTATGTTCACCAATTAAACAGGGTATTACTTTTGCTAACCTAGTCACCATTCATTTAGTATATACAGAACCGATAAAAACAAGGGGACATATACAAAAACACCGAAAAAGGCCATACTTACAAATGGACACAGCCAGGTCAGAAACGCTGATGAAGGAGTGAGCAGGTGCTTAAATAATAATAGCCGCTCCCACTAGTCTTGAGGGGAGTGGTGTGTGTGGTGCATGGGATGTGTAGTAAGAAATAATAAATGAATAGTGTGTGTGCAAGTGTAATACTATAAGTGAAATATAGGGGGCAGTAATGAGTGAAATGCCTCAATAGAAATAAATGGATAATGGGGTGCAAGTGAGTGAAACATGGAGGGATAGTGTGTACGTCATGAGGCACAACGTGTATAGCCAGGTAGAAGCCTATTTGTGACGCCTTGATAATTCATAGAGCGGGCTAACCTGCTTGCTATGCCAAACAACAACACACCATGCTCTCCCAGCATCAAAGACCCGGCTGTGTCCAAGAGAAGCGAATATACATAATAATGAAAAATACCTGGGGTATTAGTAATCATTTTGGCCAAAAGGACGCAAGCTCGCAATCTACGACAAGGATCCCCAGACTTGCGAGTCCCTAACTCCTAAACCGGAACAGAACGTTCCTGATGCACAAACAGAACCGATAAAAACAAGGGGATATACAAAAACACCGAAAAAGGCCATACTTAAAAATGGACACAGCCAGGTCAGAAACCTGGCTATACACGTTGTGCCTCATGACGTACACACTATCCCTCCATGTTTCACTCACTTGCACCCCATTATCCATTTATTTCTATTGAGGCATTTCACTCATTACTGCCCCCTATATTTCACTTATAGTATTACACTTGCACACACACTATTCATTTATTATTTCTTACTACACATCCCATGCACCACACACCACTCCCCTCAAGACTAGTGGGAGTGGCTATTATTATTTAAGCACCTGCTCACTCCTTCATCAGCGTTTCTGACCTGGCTGTGTCCATTTGTAAGTATGGCCTTTTTCTGTGTTTTTTTAATTTAGTATATATTTTAATATCTGTATTGAGAAGTGAAATATGGTGATATGATTTAGGGCCTAGGAGGTCTTTATCTTTCTTTGGTATTGATTTTATATGGGCCACATTCCTGACTGTAAACCTTTCCCAAAATGATACATATGGTTAAAGAGATTTAATAAGGCATCTTTAATATTTGGAATAGAAGATTTAAAGAATTCATTTGTGAACCCATCTTGTCCAGGACTTTTATCGTTAGCTAAGCCAGAAGTAATCTCTTGTAATTCCTGGCTAGTTATTGATTTGTTAAGACTTGATAGTTGATCTTCACTAAGTTTAAATAAGTCAAGCGAGTCTAGGCAGCTAGATGCACGTTTTATGTCAATATCTTCCCCTTTGTATAATTCAGAATAATAGGTAGTCAGAATCCCTGGGATTTTATGGATATCATGGTGCGTTATACTATCCTTGTCTCTTAGGCCCCATGCACACAAACGTAAAAACGCCCATAATCACGGGCCGTAATTATGGGCACATAGACTTCTATTGGCCACGGGTACCTCCCCGTATACTTACGGGAAGGTGCCCGGGCCGTTGAAAAATATAGAACATGTCCTATTTTAGGCCGTAATTACGGCACAGGCAGGCCCATAGAAGTCTATGGGGCTCCCGTAATTACGGGTAACTACGTGTGTGCACCCGTAACTACGGGAGCGTTGCTAGGCGACGTCAGTGGATAGTCACTGTCCAGGGTGCTGAAAGAGTTAAACGATCGGCAGTAACTGTTTCAGCACCCTGGACAGTGGTTACAGATCACAATATAGATCAACCTGTAAAAAAAAAAAAAGACGTTCATACTTACCCAGAACTCCCTGCTTCTTCCTCCAGTCTGGCCTCCTGGGATGACGTTACAGCCCATGTGACCGCTGCAGCCAATCACTGGCTGCAGCGGTCACATGGACTGCCGCGTCATCCAGGGAGGTCGGACTGGATGTCAAGAGAGGGACGCGTCACCAAGACAACGGCCGGGTAAGTATGAATTTCTTTACTTTTACTTTTACTACGGAAAGGGCTGCCCCTTCTCTCTATCCTGCACTGATAGAGAGAAGGGGCTGCCGATTAGTGCAGTGCAATTTTGCAGTGAAAACGTCACCGTAAATACAGGTGGAATACTGGTGACACCGGACCCGTATTTACGGGCACGGGTCCGTAAATATTGGTGCAATACGGGTCGAATACGTGTGACCAAGGACCCGTATTTACGCCAGTATTTACGGGAGGATAAAAATACGTTTGTGTGCATGAGGCCTTAGTATGATTCTTTTTACGGACCCCTTTAGACAAGTTAGAGAGATATTCACCCACTTTGTTACCATATCTATATAAGTCGTAATCTTCCCTTGTTTTTATAAATTGAGCCATCCTATTAAGATAATGTTCACAAACAGATTTTTTTATCCAGCATTAGAGAGTGTTGTTGGTTAAATTATTAGGGTATGTGCACACGAGAAGTGGCTTTTACGTCTGAAAAGACAGACTGTTTTCAGGAGAAAACAGCTGCGTCGTTTCAGACGTAAAAGCTCCTCCTCGCATTATGCGAGGAGTCTTTGACGCTCGTAAATCTTGAGCTGCTCTTCATTGACTTCAACGAAGAACGGCTCAAATTACGTTGCAAAGTGTCCTGCACTTCTTTTCCGAGGCAGTCATCTTACGCGTCGTCGTTTGACAGCTGTCAAACGACGACGCGTAAATGACAGGTCGTCTGCACAGTACGTCGGCAAACCCATTCAAATGAATGGGCAGATGTTTGCCGACGTATTGTAGCCCTATTTTCAGGCGTAAGTCGAGGCATAATACGCCTCGTTTACGTCTGAAAATAGGTTGTGTGAACCCAGCCTTATGGGCCTTATAAATTTCATAGACCCTATGATAATCTTCATAAATTTTTATTAATTCCTGACCTATCTTCTTCCTTTTGAAGGCTACATATGAGATTATAGTCCCACCTCATTACAGTTTTTGCTGCTTCCAAAAACAAAATAGGATCTCCTTCGTGTTCTCTATTATTTATAGAATATTTTTCCCAGGCACGGTTAATCATCTTAAAAAATTCTGGATGTTTAAGAAGCCCTGTAGGAAAACGCCAGTGAGAGTTCGACCAAGTCAATGTATTCCTATTTAATATAATACGAATGGGAGCGTGATCAGATATTATTATTTTATGAATCTTGCTAGTTTCTATTCTGAGAACCAAATTCTTAGTAATTAAAATATTATCAATTCTAGAAAAATAATAAAGTTGTGAAGAAAAATAAGTATATAGTCTTTTTCTACTGGATACAAAACGCTCCATATATCCAGGAGTAATTATTAAGAAAAAAATTTTTAAAAAAATTATTGGGCGATATAAGTAGATGCTCCCACTAGTCTATCGATATCTTGGTTAGGAACTGCGGTTAAAGTCGCCTGCTATGATTTTTGTTTTTATTTCATCCTGGATTATCCATTCTGTTAGTTCTTTAAAAAAAAAAACTCCTTCTCACTGATTACGTTTGGGGCATAAATATTATAAAGCCTTACTTTCTCTTCACCTATCTTGACAAGGACTCTCATTTTCCCATCTTCATCATCATATTCAGTAGAAATTCATATCAAGTTTTGATTAATTAAGATAACACGTTTCGTTCAGATGTCCCTTGACCAATGGCCTCCCCTACCCATTTATATTCCAGTTTCTTGATTTCATTCTGACCAATATACATTTCTTGAAGAAGCGCTATATCAGTTTTTAGTTCCTGAAGTATATTAGTTCTCTTTATGGGGTTCGTAATACCCCTAACATTTCAAATAACGATATTAATCATGGTGGCTTATATTTGTTGATGTCCACTTCCGGCCAAAGAAACAAACGAAAAATACATCCCCATTTAGAAAAAAAAAAAAATCTGTTCTGGATTCCACCCAATTCCCCTTAACAGCATTATAGACTACTAAATACACTGCAATGCACAAAAGTGAACCTCACTATCTTCTGCACGAAAGTACAGAAGAAGCGTCAAATTTAAGAAAAAATAATAAGCAATATTGATCCAGAATATCACCGCCAAAACAAACTAGCAAAAAAAAAAAAATGAAGTGCCAGAGAAATGAAGAAAAAAAAAATCAACAGAAAAGTGCCAATTTGGGTGGGGGAATATCAGTATGCTAAATTTGACTGAAATATTTACCTGCAAATCGAAATCTCATGATTTTGTGTTTCTTTAAGTTTAATATGTTACCATTTTTTACTTAAAGATGCTCTGTCACCAGATTTTGCAACCCCTATTTGCTATTGCAGCAGATCGGCGCTGCAATGTAGATTACAGTAACGTTTTTATTTTTAAAAAACGAGCATTTTTGGCCAAGTTATGGCCATTTTTGTATTTATGCAAATGAGGCTTGCAAAAGTACAACTGGGCGTGTTGAAAAGTAAAAGTACAACTGGGCGTGTATTATGTGCGTACATCGGGGCGTGTTTACTACTTTTACTAGCTGGGCGTTCTGATGAGAAGTATCATCCACTTCTCTTCAGAACGCCCAGCTTCTGGCAGTGCAGACACAGCGTGTCCTCGAGAGATCACGCTGTGTCGTCACTCACAGGTCCTGCATCGTGTCGGCCACATCGGCACCAGAGACTACAGCTGATTCTGCAGCAGCATCAGCGTTTGCAGGTAAGTAGCTACATCGATTTACCTGCAAACGCCGATGCTGCTGCAGAATCATCTGTAGCCTCTGGTGCCGGTGTCCTCGCTCGTCTGACACGATGCAGGACCTGGGGAAGTGACGTCACAGCGTGATCTCTCGAGAACACGGCTGTGTCTGCACGGCCAGAAGCTGGGCGTTCTGAAGAGAAGTGGATGATACTTCTCATCAGAACCCCCAGCTAGTAAAAGTAGTAAACACGCCCCGATGTACGCACATAATACACGCCCAGTTGTACTTTTGCAAGCCTCATTTGCATAAATACAAAAATGGTCATAACTTGGCCAAAAATGCTCGTTTTTTAAAAATAAAAACGTTACTGTTACATTGCAGCGCCTATCTGCTGCAATAGCAGATAGGGGTTGCAAAATCTGGTGACAGAGCCTCTTTAAATGTGGCTCCTGGCCATCACTCAAAACTGAATGTGGCTCACATGGTATAAAAGGTTGGTGACAACTGAAGTAGTTATTCAGCGCCGTTATACATCAATCTTCAAATAAATAGGCGTAAAATGCCATTACTTCTTCACTTTCCAAGATGATCAGGCACACTGTGACGGACACATGTAGTCATGGAAGAGCTGAATAATATATATATTTTTGTCTTTAAAATAACACCAAATCTGTCGCTACTCCCCAAAAAGGGATAATTATTATTGTATGTTAAAAAAACATTTCTTCTTCTGATACCACCGTGTGTGTATAAACACAGGCAAGCAACTGCCACCCAAAAGAGATAATTTTTGGATTGTTTTTTGATTTTAGAATGCATAAACAATCCGACAGTGATGCGCGTTTTCAAACAGGTTGTTGGTTACCACCAGCTGCCATCCATTTACCCATACATGTCGCTGTCTCTTTGACATTACTAGTGCTGTTTTGGCGTTAAAGAGCATAAAAGGTTGGAAACAGTCCTAGAAGACCTAGTGTCATACACGACTTTCAGGGAAATCAAGGCACTTTTGATTTGCAACCAATTTAGTCCGAGCCGAATCTGACTGCCAGTTCGACCGAGTTGGACCCAAAATGAATTTCAGGAAATTAGCTCATCTCTATTGGTGAATTAAAAAAAATAGAAGTAGTGGAACTACAAGTCCCAGAATGCCTAGATCTACACTGTACACAATAACTCCCTGGACGGGTTCATTAATAGAGGGAGACCAGCAGGGGAGTACCTGCCTTAGATTAGACGGGACCCCATGCAAACTGATATTTTTGTACTCCCCAAAAAAAAGAAATATAGGTCACTAGCAGTTAGCAGTTTTATTATAACCAATGTATAGTTCCCAAAGTTAGAAAAAAGACTGCATTAAGAAAACAAATGCAAACAAAAAGTGTTGGCGTTGCAAATTACAGTAGGCAAATAGTTGTACCAAACACTGCATAAATAACAGTACCAAACAGCAATGCCATACGGTTTGCAAATAAGGATGCCATATACTGTACAGTACATTTAATAGTGTCATACACCGCGCAGATTACAAAGTCCTATGGTGAGCAAATAGCAGTGCCAAAAAATGTCAATTAGAGATAAGCCACACCATGTATATAAATACATAAGCGTACATACCTACCTGACCACACCCATTACATATAAACCTATATGCGCACATATAGTATCCTAAGCGTGCTCAGCCCATTTAGCTAGGCTGTGCACGCTGGCTTTTTGATACAACTCTCAAATACAATTTTTGGGGGGAATTGTATTTTTATTAAGTCATTAAGGTAAATTCATCACAAATAAATATTTTAATACAGCAAGTAACACCAGTCAACCCTAACCCCCACCCACGCCAACCCTGAGAGGCACAAGAGAAAAAAAAAGAGTAAAGAAGAAAACATTTAAAAAAAACTGATTGTTTCCCCACAACAGACAATTTCTAATTTTATTTATACATGGACCCCATATTTGTACAAAAACATCATTCTCATTAACAGATAAGTAATATCTTTTCTCAAGTTGTTGTATTAACAAGTCCAGGGAACCATTTTTCATATGAAAGGCTATTCTTTGTTAATGTAGTATTATTTTACGAGCAGCATACAAAATCTCATTATTCCCACTTTTCTATAGAAACTACATCTAGAAAAATTAACCCCTCCCAAGATGTAGACAATCGAGTCAAGCCTAAAGCTGGAATCACACGGCCAGACCTGCGCCATGTAAACGAGCGCTGATCAGCGAGACAGTTCATTGATCGGCGCTCGTTTGCTCCCTTCACAAGGAGCTATGGATGGGGACGAGCGCTCGTTACTACAATCACTCATCTCCATACATTTCTATCATGTCGGCAGCACGTCTCCCTGTATACAGAGGGAGATGTGGTGCCAACGACTATAATAGTTTCAGTATTTAAAACTATACGATCAGCTGATGAACAAGTGTTTGCTCGTTCATCGGCTGATCGTTGCCCTGTTTACACAGTACAATGAACGGGAACAAGTGTTCTGTGCACACTCGTTTGACGATAATTGGCTGGTGTAAAAGGGCCTTAAGCTTGCATTCAAAGATATTTTTAATCTTGTTCAACACCTTAGCCCAATACATTCTAAATGTATTAGCGAATCTCTAGCTTTAAAATTATAGAGAACAAAATTAAATACAAAAGTGTAGTGTACAGATAGAGTATGATAGGGCATATATACGTTGCCAAAACCGTGCTTAGTACATACATACAAGATAATGAACCAAACTCAGTACATAAATACTGTACCAGAACCAAGCTCAGTACATCTATACAGCACCAGAACAAAGCTCAGTACATATATACAGCACCAGAACAAAGCTCAGTACATATATACAGCACCAGAACAAGCTCAGTACATATATACAGCACCAGAACAAGCTCAGTAAGTATATACAGCACCAGAACAAGCTCAGTACATAAATACAACACCAGAACCAAGATCATAACATATATACAGGACTATAACAAAGATCAGTACATATATATAGTACCAGAACAGAGCTTAGTACATAAATACAGTATCAGAATCAAGCTCTGTACATAAATACAGCACCAGAAGCTCAGTACTAGGGCTGGACCATTTTGCAAAAAAATTAAATCTAGATTTTTTTCAACAGTTCAGGTGATTTTCGATTTGAATTTCGATTTTATTTTTTTTCGCAGGTTTTTTTCTGCAAGCGCTGAGCGGGCACTCTGGGGCGAGTTGATATTATAGTGTCTGAAGTGTGAGCAGGACCTGTGCGGTGCCGGCCTCACCATATGGTTTTAATAAATGCCATTACGGTTGGATTCAAACGACCGTGATTGGACTGTGAAAAACGGTCCGTGTGTCCGCTGTTTTTCCCAGCCTGATCACGGTACATGTGAACGGGATTCCTGGCATCATAGACATTTAGGCTGCAGTCACACGACAGTAAAAAAAAAAAAATGGCCATTAAAAACTGATCAAATGTCAGTTTTTCATGTGCATTTTGCATCAGGGTCTCCAAATTCTCATACATTTCCAGTCCGTCTATTCGTTTTTCAAGGTCACAAAAAAAAAAAGGGATGGATGAATTTCATTTGTCAGGGTTTTTTTTTAATGAATCCACTGAAAACAGCAGTGCTCATGTAGATAGTGCCACACTGTCCTGTAGATAGTGCCCACATATAGTCACAGGGCCACAGTGCCCATATAGTCAGTGCCACATATAGTGACAGTGCCATGGTGCCCACATATAGTGCCACAGTGCCCACATATGACAGTGCCCACATAGTGCCCAATATAGTGCCACAGTGCCCATGTAGATAGTGCCACACACGCTTGCAGATAGCACCCCCATGTAGATCGCAGCACCCCTCCTCCCTTGTAGATAGCAACCCCACATGTAAGTCTTACCCCCACCCTCCTCTTAGATCGCAGCACAACCCCCACTCCCTTGTAGACTGCACTCCCCCCTTCTTCCTTGTAGATATCGCAACTGTAGCTGCCACTAGGAGCTGAATCTCCAGCAGAGGTTGCCGATGCTTTGGCCGGGGATTCAGCTCCTATTGGGAGCTACTGTGGTGCGATCTACAAGGGGGGGGGGGGGTGTGTGGCGCGATCTGCAAGGGCGGGGGGTGATGCGATCTACAAGGGGGGGTGGTGGTGTGATCGAGAATGGGGGGTGGTGATGCGATCGGTAAGGCGGGGTGGTGGTGTGATCTACAAGGGGGGGTGCGATCTACAGCAGGGATCTATCGCTATATACGAGGAGTCTCTTCTTCCCCGCCGAACTGCTATTTTGTACGCTATCATTTTGTTCAGTACAGAGCAGCAGTTCCGTGAGGAAGCAGAGAACAGGGCGGACCAGGCAGTGATGAGGGGGCGGGCCAGGCAGTGACGAAGGGGCGGGCCAGGCAGTGACAAGGTGCAGGGGCAGAGCCACTAAAGAATCGATTCAACAATTCTGTTAAAAACCAGAATCGTGAGAGTCCTTGAGGGCGAATTAATCGAATAATTCAATTAATCGCCCAGCCCTACTCAGTACATATAGACAGCACTAGAACCAAGCTCACTACATAAATACTGTACCAGAACCAAGCACAGTACATAAATACAGCACCAGAACAAAGCTCAGTACATAAACACAGCACCAGAACAAAGCTCAGTACATAAATACAGCACCAAGCACAGTACATAAATACAGCACCAGAACAAAGCTCAGTACATAAATACAGCACCAGAACAAAGCTCAGTACATAAATACAGCACCAGAACAAAGCTCAGTACATAAATACAGAACCAGAACCAAGTTCAGTACATATATACAGCACTAGAACCAAGCTCAGTACATACTGTACTAGAACAAAGCTCAGTACATACATACAGCACTAGAACCAAGCTCAGTACATACTGTACCAGAACAAAGCTCAGTACATACTGTACCAGAACCAAGCTCAGTACATATATACAGCACCAGAACGAAGCTCAGTATCTAAATACAGCACTAGCACAAAGCTCAGTACATATATACAACACCAGAACCAAACTTAGTACATATATACAGCACCAGCAGAAATACAGAGATCATTTGCAAAGTCAGATTAGCCCCGGCCATATAAATTTCTACGGCGTGAAACTACATTCCCAGTATGGCCTGATCAATGGTAAGGATATGCTGGGAGTTGCTGTTTCACAAAAAAGAATGCTACCACCCATCATCTCGCTTCAGATCATACAGTGATTACAATACTTATACAATGCAGTCAGATGGAGAATAAACATTTACATTCAGTGGCTCAAAGGTGACGTCTTCTCTGACTGGTGTCGTTCTCCTTCCTTTTTCTTCCATCCGGTCCAGAACAGCATGCTCTAGGTATAGTGATTTTTTGCCGTTTTTCTCCATAGGGTTATTACTAGATCCTCAAAAACACCAGGAAAACACAAGTACAAAATTACACTAAATATTAAAAAAAAATGTTTAAAAAACAAAAACGTTTAAAATATAAATAAAAAATAAATAAATATATATATATATCTCAAACCACTGTGATGGAGCCATGATGGTGTCTATCACTGTGTTTGGACTGCACTGGGTTCTCCTTAGAAATGCGTGGGCACCCTAGAGCCCAAAATTCGGGTTCCTTTAGTTGGAGATTGCATAGCTCTACTATGTGGACTGTATATGGCGCCGGCGTTACCGTATACTGGTCATGTGATCATCACACAGGTGAGAGGCTGACAGTTGAGCGTGCCTGTGTGTCCGTCACATGACCACGTCAGTTTTATTTTACCCCCCTGCTAGTAAACAATAAAGGTTTCCAGTGAATAACAGCAAGCAGAGATCTCAGACATTCACTCAAAGAGCATATTGGAAAACATTTTCATTAGGGAATGAGTAACATTTATTTACTATACCTGTAATAGTCCTTTAGAAAAATACATAAAAGTGTTCTGAAGTGTAATGATAAACTATGGATTTATACTGTAGGCCTGAAAGAATGTTACACCAAGGGGTTAATAGCAGTGACTATACAATCTCTCCTACACTACGTACAGTAAACCAGCAGAGAGCAGACCGACGTGTGACAGAAAATCACGCGATATACACGCAATCGCGTTCCGGCTGTACTCCACAACCAAGATGGCTGCCGCCCCTTCACCTGGGGGTCATGTGCTGCGTCCTGTCTAGCCAGTGCACCTAGCACTCTATGACCGCCGGGCGGAAGACTGAGAGCTTCGCTGCGGTTTTTTGGTGTCGCCCGTAGTGGCTAGCCGAGGACATGGCGGAGGTTCAGGAACTGCGGGTGTCGGTAAAATCGGGAGTTGAAGGCGGTAACGAACCGGAACCAATGGATGTGGAGGAGGGCGAGGTGGAGGCCGCGCCGGACAAGAGTTCTCCTCGGGATGTGGTTTCGATACGTGAGGAGGTGGGTACCGGTGGGGCCTGGATTACATCCTGTCTGAGTTATGACCTGTTCTCTTTAAAGTGACGTGAGCTCTTGATTATCGCCATGGAGAGGAGCCGGCTCCTTATCTGGGCAGCCATTCATTGCTGCCTGCAGGAGATTGTGTACACTGCTGGACCTGGCCACATCTAACGCAGCAGGCCCTAGTATGGGGGTAATGCGCCTGTACACATAGTGGTAATAACCTTTATATAGCGCCATCCTATACCGCAGCGCTGTACCCAGCATTACATGATAACCATTGTTGTTTGAAGTTTGTTCTGTCAGTTGTCACAGGCCGTAGACTTGCCCACACATTTTTATTATCCATCACAGATTTCTGATCGTAACACTTAAAGGGTTTGTCTGCGTTAATAGAAGTGGGTCCCTGTTCTGGACAGTTAGCTACAAAGAGCGCATCTGTCTCCGGAGGACCTGGCATCTTCATAGATTTTGTGGACAGGTCATTGATTTTAATAGGAACTGTGTAATGCTTCATTTTCCCTGTGGTGGCGCTGCAGAGAAATTGCACACTTGCTGCCGGATTCATATTCCAGCCAATCATCCGATCGCTAAAAAGCTTTCCTGTGTAGTAATTGAAGTTATCACAATAGATTAACATGTAAGTGTGGTTATCACAAGAAGAACTCAATTTTTAGGTATACTGGGGTACCCCGGTAAATTCCCAATGATCTGCCCATGTACACCAACTTTAAAAAGCTTTTTTACTGTGGAAATTGTCCTGGCATCGAAAGGGTTAAAGGGGTTGTACATGATTGGAAAAACATAGTTGCTTCCTTCCACAAACAGTGCCACACATACCCACAGGTTGGGTGTGGTATAGCAGCCCAGCCTTCTGCATTCAATGGAGTGGAGCTGGAATTTTAGACAACCCATGAACTGGTGTGGGGCTGTTTTTGGAGAAAATGGCCATGTTTTTCTAATTCTGGACTACTATAATTGCAGAGATATTGGCAGAAGAAAGAATATCTTGATATGGGTTGAAAAAGCAGATGTGAGCAAAAGTGACGTCGAGAAGTGCTGCCATATTGGTGGTTGCTTTTGAAGTAGCGTCTCTGAAACTGTCCTTTTGAACATTTGCTTATAAATATCGTAGAATTGCATTTGTGGCCGTTCTCTATCATACAGCTAATCGCTAAATCTTTCTCCTTTACAAGGAGTAGTGACTTGGGTAGTAGTGTAGAGCAGGAACAGAACGTTGAAAAGCATACTCCTGTTAAGATCATACACAAAATGTTCCTTCTGTTCACATGGGGCAGATTTGTTGCAGAAATTTCTGCAGCTGAAAATCGATTCCATACATGTGAATGGGGATGTTTCTGGAGCAGGTCCATGAATTTCTGCAAACCTCATTCAAATGACATGTCAAAAGTTTTGTTCGATCGCTAAAACAAAAGGGCTGGAGCGCTCACCCGAGAACTTTGCCGCCTTGACTTTGATTGGCGATCCTAGTATGCCCGAAGACCGGACTATATAGAAAGTCTTCAGCCTGATGGCTGCCATATCCAGGCATGAAGGAAGAGGGGGCCGTGCATGGTCGACTTTTTCCGTAGCTCCAGTAGAACAGAAAGGCGAGAGCCAGGCGCGTCATGACCATCTTTCCACCTGGAAAAGGTAACCAGCGGCCGTCTTATCATATAGGTGATGGGACCTGCATCTCAGACGTTTATGGCATATTCTGTGGATATGCCTGAGATGGGAATAACCCTTTTAGGGTATGTTCACACGCACTGTTTTCAGACGTAATTCGGGCGTTTTACGCCTCGAATTACGCCTGAAAAAACTGCTCCATTACGCCTCCAAACATCTGCCCACTGCTTTCAATGGGTTTTACCACTGTTCCCACGTGGTGTCATTTTACGCGTCGCTGTCAAAATACGGCGCGTAAAGACGCCTGCGAAAAAGTGCATGTCACTTCTTGGGACGTTATTGGAGCCGTTTTACATTGACTCCATTGAAAAACAGCTCCAATAATGGCCGTAAAATACGCCGCGAAAAACGCGAATTGTTACAAAAGCTTCTGAAAATCAGGAGCTGTTTTCGCCTGCAAACCCCTCCGTATTTTCAGACTGCGCATGAACATACCCTTATAAGAATCAATCTGGGGTACTTATTCAAAAGCACACGCCTCTCAATACATTTGTTGCATCTTTGGCTGGCCATGCACCACTGAGTGAAATCCATGCCACCCTGGTGGTGGCATCATTTTCCATTATAATTTACGCCAGTTTTTGGCGTAATTTTATAGTGAATGCGTTGGGCCGTGGGTGACCATGACCCCTTCTACTCAGCGCCGCCAACTTTTTTGAAAAGCACCAAGAGCAGTGGCAACTGCTCAAAAATCGCATATTTTGCGACTCCTGATCCGCTATCGACATTTCTATGTCCGAAGCATTGGCCTAGAAACGTTATGTTCCCTCCATTGATTTGTATATTTCTGACTTTTTGACACAAAAGTATTTAACATTGCATATATTTCTGACTGGGTGATCACAAGAACCAAGTGCTAAACACCCTCTATTCGGTCATCACAGTATTCACATAATCGAGTGGGCACATTATGCTGGGCAATCATTCTGAAATAAGCACAGTTTGCACGTCGGGGCAGATTTATTAATCGCTTAAAGGTAGATTTGGCGCATGTTAGACTCCTTTCCACCACCTATTGGGTGGTATACTTAAAGGAGTTGTCCACCTTCTAACAACTGAATACCTATCCACCAGATAGGTCATCAGTATGTCATCGGTGTGGGTCTGACACCAGGACCCCGATAAGCCGCTCCTGTGGGCACCGGACATTGTGGCACATAATGCTATGTACGGAGCCCGGAAGCAGTTGGCTCCGTACATGGCATAGCGGCCTATTCACTTGAATAGGTGCAGTACTGCAGCTCGGCCGCTATTCCGTGGCCGGAGCTAACTGCTTCCGGCATGTACCTCCGGTACATGGAGGCATCGGACCAGATTTGTGCCGGGCCTGGGTGTCGGACCCCCACAGATCATGTACTGATGACCTATTCTGCGCGACAAAACTGGTGCACGCGTTTTAAATCTGGAGCTTTTCACGACTTGACAAATCCACGGCCTCAATCTAAGTATGCAAACAAATGTGGCGATCATGTCGCAAATCAATGTTATTTCTGGCGCACGCATTAATAAATCTGGCCAATAATATATGCACCAAGAAAATAGGAGCTCGAAACACTGGAGCCGAGGCGCACAGACCATAATCTGCCCCATTGTTTTTCCACGTTGTTACTAGAAGTCCTCATGTAAACAAGCGGTTCCCACACATTCATTATATACTGTCCAAAGAAATCTGTGCCCCCATACTGTACCCTGTGTGCCCCTAATTCCGGACAGAATCTGTGAGAAAAGCTTTGTTGTGTTCCATCACCTGTCGGAGGTTTTCTCTCCTAGAAGTCATCATCCCGATACCTTCATTGTAAGAGAAACGCACTCCTAAATCCGGAGGAAAGCTTCTATGCCCGGCCCATGATCTCATACTGTTATTTTACTCTACCCAATTTACTATTAGGCGGTGTTCACACATTGCAGTCAATTTGTGTTTGTTTGTTTTTTGTTTTTTTTTAATTTTTGGAAAACGCTGCAAAAGTACGTTATTCTGCTGCAATTTTCCAAATATTGTGCCACATAATGCAGATTGACCGGAAAGTGTGAACACAGCCTTAGAACTTGGCTAAATGCAGCGATTCTTGACTTGCTGTTGTGTATACGATTGTACGTTTACCAATGCCTGAATGTCTGTGATTTATTTATATATATATATACTTTCATTTTCTCTTATCCGTACGCTACGTTCTCTTCAGATTGTAATATATTAAGAATGAAAAACAATAATTTCCTAGTATATTTAGAAGTTCACTTTCCACACGTCCTGTCGCTGTGTGTAACCTCTATCTGTGTATGTGTCTCCACGCAGCACATTGATGTGGTTCAGGCCGTAATATGTCGTGTTCTTCACATGTGACTGTATAATGAGTCATCTGACGGGTTACTGTGTGTTTTATTGTTTCATTATTATTTTTTAGGGCACTGCCAGGCGATATGAAAATAAAGCTGGGACTTTTATCACTGGAATTGATGTCACTTCTAAGGTAAAGCATGAAATGTGTTCCCAGCATCTAATGAATGGATTGTTATGCTGCAGTGATGTCTCCATAGATAGTATATTTTTGCTGGTTTCATTACCAAATACATAAATAGGGAGGTTTATCAACGAGGAACTTAGGACCTTTATTATATATTGTACCAACAAATTGCCCATGTTAACCAGATTGGACAAGTACCGGCCGCTGCCTCCGCTGCTGCCTTGTTTACAATCCAGCGTCATGATGTGACATCTATACTGACAGATTGTCACATGACTGGAGTAGCCAATTGTTTCCTGCTGTGGTGACGTGTCCTCACTATGGACAGCACGTCATGACACTGGGTTGTAAATGAGAGGGGTGAGAATTGGCAAAGTATGTATATATCAATTTAATTTTTTTGTACTTTTAGGCCTTTTGACACAATTTCTTGGTACGCTTTTTGACGCGGAAACCGTGCCCAAAAAACGGACAAATTCCTCACATTGATTTCAATGGGAGGAAGAGGTGTTTTTTTTTCCCACAACTGGAAAAAAAACGCTTGCGGGGGAAAAAGCAACTTGCCCTTTCTTTGGGCGTTCCCGTCTCTGACCTCTTATTGACATCAATAAGAAGCAGAGAACACGTTTTTCTTGGCGTTTTTTGCCCACCGCTCAATGGCCGCGGCGGCAAAGAGCGTTCAGTCAGGTCAAAATCTGCCTCCAAAATCCTGAAGGAATTTTGAGGCAGATTTTTCTGCCTGCAAAAAACTCTGTGAACAGGGCCTTAGGCCCATAGAGAATATATATCAGTGAACAGTACCGGCCCGAAAACATAACATTTAATTCATCTAGATAAAAAAAAAAAGAAACCATGGCTATGTAGAAATGATATACAATATTTGTGTGAAGTCCGATGGAGCGGGTGATTGTAAAGCATTTGGCTGAATGATCCAGGCGGATTTTGTCTCTATGCAAAGTCCTCCTCTCCTCCCCCTGCACACAGTGATGCGGTACCCTAGAAGTGTTCTGTTCCTGGATGGATGTACTTGTGTGAAAGAAATTCCCAGATATCAAGAGTGTCACGCGTGCTGGATATCTGCTAATATCTTGATGTAAGGGGTAGTTCAAACAATGTTTTTTAGTGGCAGGAAAAATCTGCCTCAAATTTCCTTCAGGTATTTTGAGGCGATTCTTGAAATGCCAGCGTTTTGGGTTTTTTTTAAGCTTTTTTTTCGCACAGTTTTTGCTGTGGTTTTTGTTGGCCCTATGAAGATAATGCAAAAACTGTGCAAGAAAACACTGTGAACGCGTCACATAATTAAAAGAGGAATTATCACCTCTACTGTCATGTGGGTGTTCTTCATATTATAACAATTCTGGAGCATCTTTTCTTAGAATTTTTGCATTTTACTATTCCTCTGTTACTCCATATATGAATAGATTTTTACAGCGCTGGCGGGGGACCAGACGTCTAGTTGCACAGTCTTCCTTAATGACGATACGACTCTTCATCATGTGACCGGCCCTGCTGTACTCTATGTACAAGCAGTAGTACAGCGATTACAGCGGGGCTGGTCACATGATGAATAGTTGTCGTCATGAAGGAGGACTGTGCCACTACAATTCTGGCCCCTCTGCCAGCGCTGTAAAAATCTATTCATATATGGAGTAACAGAGGAATAGCAAAATGCAGAGCTGTAAGAAAAGATGCTCCAGAATTGTTATACTATGAAGAACACCGTATTTACTAAAACCGACATGACCGTGGAGCGAATTACTCCTTAACGACCGCCCCCCGTCTTTTTGATTTCAAAGGTGACTAATCCAGTGCCGATGGTTTCCATTTGTCTCCGTTGTGCGAGGGTTCTGTCGTTTTGACTGAATCAGTTGGAACAGAGCCCTGACGCGGTTGTGAACGAAACCTTAATGGGATTTTAAAAACAAATTAACAAAAATAATAAATAAATAAAAAAAGTCACTATTTTGCATAAAATATATTTTATTGCCCCTACATTACATAACAGCAAAAAACCTACACCTATTAGATGTAGAGAATTGCTTTTTCCTATATTCACGTCGTAAAAATAATGAATTTTTTTTTTTTGTACCCCCCCAACTGCGAAAAAAATACTATTTCTTCCGCATAAAACAAGGCCTCATACAGCCACGTCAACTAAAAAATAAAAAAGTTATGGCTGCTAAAAGGCAGAGAGGCAAAACCAGAAAACTTTAGCTGGTCATTAAAGAGGCTCTGTCACCAGATTACAAGTGGCCTATCTCCTACATAATGTGATCGGCGCTATAATGAAGATTACAGCAGTGTTTTTTATTTAGAAAAACGATCATTTTTGACGGAGTTATGACCTATATTAGCTTTATGCTAATGACTTTCTCAATGGACAACTGGGCGTGTTTTACTATATGACCGAGTGGGTGTTGTACAGAGGAGTGTATGACGCTGACCAATCAGTGACCAATCAGCATCATACACTTCTCTCCATTCATTTACACTGCAAATAGCGATATAGCTATATCGCTATGTGCAGCCACATAAACACACACTAACGTTACTGCAGTGTCCTGACAATGAATATACATTACCTCGAGCCAGGACGTGATGTGTATTCAGAATCCTGACCACTGTAGCGTCTCTGTGAGTTACAGCATAGCAGGCGTAGTCTCGCGAGATCTCGCTGTGCTGTAACTCACAGAGACGCTACAGAAGTGGTCAGGAATTCTGAATACACATCACGTACTGGCTGGAGGTAATGTATATTCATTGTCAGGACACTGCAGTAGCGTTATAGTGTGTTTATGTGGCTGCACATAGCGATATAGCTATATCGCGATCTGCAGTGTAAATGAATGGAGAGAAGTGTATGACACTGATTGGTCAGCGTCATACACTCCTCTGTACAACGCCCACTTGGTCATATAGTAAAACATGCCCAGTTGTTCATTGAGAAACTCATTAGCATAAAGCTAATATAGGTCATAACCGTCAAAAATGATCGTTTTTCTAAATAAAAAACACTGCTGTAATCTACATTATAGCGCCGATCATATCATGTACAAGATAGGCCACTTATAGTCTGGTGACAGAGGCTCTTTAAGGCCTTTTCAGGCCGGTCATTAAGGGGTTAATGTGGCTCCTTCACAGTGTTTTCTTGCACAGTGACACACCCAGCCACCAGCAACACAGCCCGATTTGTTCTTTGTATTTTTAGGGGTCCCATGGTTTGGACCCTCCCCAATCATAATGTTGTGGCACGTCCCACCTGTATGCCATAACATTATTTGGATAGCACTGCTTTGCAGATTAGAAGTGATAATCTGACAATGTGACATGACATAGTGGTGACTTGGGTTGGTATGGTCAGGATCTTTCCTCCAATGAGTGATCTAATAGTGGAAACTGTGTGACCCGTATTAAGAAAAATAATACATTAAATAACCATTTTTCATCCTCCCTGTAATGCATTCATCGTGATTGAATGTGTTTCATTTCTTTGTAATGACTTGTGAAGTAACTATTGATCTAAATGAAATTGCTTTGTTGAGCGTACATGCCGACCATAGCTATTTCATGAGGGTAAATTGCAATTTCTTTGCGGTTACTTCTTTTCTGTCAGGAAGCCATTGAAAAAAAGGAGCAGCGAGCAAAGCGGTTCCATTTCCGTGCAGATGTCAAAGATAATCAAAAAGATGTTGTATTGGATCGCGAGATGATGAGAAAAGGTGAATATACTGTCCTGTAATATCTATAGCTGTGTTAACGCTTGGGAAAATGAGTAATAATACTTTTCAGTTGTGTGATTAGGAACCTAAATATTTTGAGGGCCTCCAATAAAAAGCGCTAGCGCTTGTGAACCTATTGTCTCTGCTGACAGAATGGAAATCCTGCTCCATATTTCAGCGTGTAATATCGGGTTTCCTAGGCGGTGACCTACCATTATGTTCATGTGTAAGCGATGTTCGCTCACCTGTATGTTTAGGTAACTCAATTCTGTGGAAGCGATCCCTAAGGAAATGGTTAAGGCTTGTTAGACTGCTGCCATGCCTCCGTACGTGTTACTAGGCCAGGACTCCACACGCTACATATTCCCTACCGTCTCACCTGAGATTATGTTCTTGTGTCGTTGCGTTACACTCTCTTAAGGTGGCCGTACACGTTAGTCTTCTCCTGACTCCCCTATAAACATGAATGCTCAACCAAGTGTGTATATTTATATCAATGGGGAGAGGGGTATAAGACGCTGCCCGACACACCTGTCCAAAATGCCAGATCCCCCCCCCGGACATCTGACCTTGGTGGAGAGTCTGGTGTCCCACATACAGATTAGATATTTGTCTGATACTGCCAAAATCAGCAGGTTTGAGTTCTTTCTACTGTATATGAGCATTATAAAGGCTATGTACGCTTTTGAGGCCAAAATATTTTTTTAATTTTTTAAATCAATGTTATCGTTGTTAGCTGGATCCCGGGTGTCTGAGACACGGGATCCAGTTTTCACCTGAGCAGTCAGTGCAGCTTACCTCACAGAATCGGCTTCGACGGCACGCTACTGCTTCTATGTATACAGGATACATAGAAGCTGTATCTAAAAAAAAAAAGTAACAAAATTGTTTAATAAAAAAACATTTAAAAGCTGTTTAAAATGAAATAAAACATTGATTTATAAAAATAAAAAAAATAAAAAATTCGTTTGGGCATCATAAGTGTACGTACCCTTTTAAGGCTCTATTCATATTGAATTTGCAGTGTCCGCTAAGTATATGCGCCAGGAAATATTTCAGCACATACGTCAAACCTAGCCATAGTTTCCCATTCACCTGACAGATGCCAAAATCGTGTCTTTATGGCATCTGTCGGGCTAGTACACATTGGTATAACTTTTTTCAGCTGTGTGGAATATTGTAGTTGACCGTGCTCTTCAATACGGAGGCATCCAGTGAGAAGACGTATGCTGTGGTATGTTTTTTGTTTTTTTTCAATGCAAACCAATGGGCGGTGTATGTCACTGTATTCCTATACAGTAGCATACATCTGAGGTATATGTGCTGTGAATGCAGTGTGAATAAGACCCTAACATAATTCTATAATTTTTACAGGTTTGAGGAAAATATAAAGAAGAAAGTGTTAACGTTTAATGTCTTTCAGCCATCCCCAGTGTTCGTCTGGAAACCGTTCATGTTAGTGGTGTGGATGACATGAGCACAGACGATATATTTTCCTTCTTCAAACAGTATCCGCCTGGCTACATTGAATGGCTGGATGATACCTCTTGTAAGTTGATACATGTCCAAGATGGTTGGGCTGGACGACAATCAGTACGGCGGCCATTAGATTTCCCACAGGCTTTATCCACAGTTCAAGACTAATAAACCCCAAATTTGCCTAGGAGATGTAGAACTACACAGACTTGAGTTCGGAAGTTACAGTAATATTAACAGGCGCTATGTAATGCTACATTATAAAGAGAAAATTTCTAGGCAGCAGCAACGCTCCCCAGCGATGACATTAAAAAAAAAAACTGGTCAGCACGCGGACCTATGCAATTCAATGGGGCTATTCACACGTCCGTCTCCCTGCATGTCCTATTTTGGTCCATTTTTGCGGACCACGTCACCCATTGAAGTCAATGGGTGCGTGATAAACATGGACAGCGCACGGATCTGTGTAATGTCAGTGTTTTTCACGCACCAGTTGCTAAAGAAATGATAAGAAGAAAACAAAAAACGGGAACGCTGATGCCGCACGGAACCGAAATGCATGAAATACGTTCCATTTTTTTGCGCACTCATAACGGACACGCTCGTCTGAATAAGCCCTTAGTGTCAGTTTTTTTTTTTAAAGTAGCAAGGCCACTTCTCATAGCAGTGTGGGAGGCATGTCTTCTTTTGGGCCAGCATGGTCTTCCTCCAACGTCATCCACCCCTCCCCCCTTCCCCCGCCCAGCATGTGCTTTACATCTGTCTGTGAGTGCTATTTATACTCTATCGCTGTTGGTAGACAAATTGTTGTTACAGCCTCATAGAGCAATAGTTAGTCAGAAGTTTTGTGTTTAACTCCTTAACGACCGCCCACCGTCTTTTGACGGCTGGCAGTGCAGGTTCTTCGTCTTGTACTAGCATACAAGAGTATGCTAATACATAAGTAAAAAAAAAAAAACGTTGTAAGTGAAGTCCTCCCTTAATGAGATTCTAAAAAACTTTAAAAAAAAATAAATTAATAAATTTAAAAAAAGTCCCGAAAAAGTCATTATTTTGCATAAAATATATTTTATTGCCCCTACATTACATAAAAACCAAAAATGTACACAGATTAGGTATCTACACGACCGTAATAACCTGAAGAATTAATTTAATAGGTTATTTAGCGTGACACGTGAACGGGATAAAAAATACACAAGAAAACGACGCCAAAAAACGTTTTTTCCCATATTCACGTCGTAAAAATAATAATTTTTTTTACCCCAAACTGCAGGGAAAAAAAAAATTAAAATTTCTCCCGCATAAGCCAAGGCCTCATACAGCCACGTCAATAAAAATAAATAAAAAAGTTATGGCTGCTGAAAGGCAGAGAGGCAAAAACGTAAAAATTTAGCTGTTCATTAAGGCCCTGTTCATTGTTTTTTGAGGATGAGATTGGATAAAAAAAAGTATGCTAAAAATATTGCCTGTTTAGTGGTAAAATAAATGTGACAATTCTTGCTTCCAGGCAATGTAGTTTGGCTTGATGAGGTGACCGCGGCTCGGGCCTTGTTAAATTTGAGCGCCATGCCTACTGATGCTAAGAGCAAAAAAAGTAAAGAGGGCATAGCTGCAAAGTCCAAAACCGGTAAGTATCCTATTTGTTTCTGTTGCCAATTCTTCTTTATTTTGCTCTTTTTGGTGGATTATCCGTACGTGGACTGGGTCAATATACACTGGGTAGGTTTGAGCACCTGAGTTTAAAGATCCACTCCTGACAAAACTAGTACAGCACTTGAGATCGTCCCTTCAATCTGTCTCTTACGCTGCCATGGGCAGGGTCACGCTAGGCTTAAAGTGTAACGGTTACCAATTTTTGGGGTGTATTTCATATTCGCTTCTGAAATATTCTGTTGTGGCTTATAACTGAACACTAATGGACATGTCTGCATCAAGACGTTACACTTTCACTGAAAATGGCAATCCGATTGAGACTCTGGACACACCACGTTTTGGCCCTACATTTAGCGCATATGTCAGGAAAGCTGGCGTCTATGCTAAACTTGTCCTTTGGGCTCTGTTATCCCGATAGAGGCCAAGAGTGTACTTTTGGCGTTTGTCGAGTTTGTATACGTGAGTATTTTTTTTTGGTAGGAAATAAAATAGTATACTTTTTTTTTTTTTTTTTAAATGTGTAAGCCTGTGGGGGATGTATACCACTGTACGGCATGCGTCTCAGGCATATGTTTAATGTATACGTTATGGGCATTATAATATCTTTTCATGATGCATACCTTAAACGGATTTCATTATATTCTATGGTGACGGATGCCCAACAGTGGCATTCATCACCAATATACTCTACTGGTATCGGTTTAACGTATACGTAATGTAAAGGGGTCATGACCATTCATAACGTAGCCGTTAAACAAACTATTACAGTCTATGGCACTGTTTAAAGCACCCGTCACAGCCTATGTTTAGCACATGTCGGTAGCTTTTTCCGGGGTATATACGTCATTTGTGGGCATTACTCATTGTGTTCGCAGAGCCTAAAACGTAACCGTTAGAATAAGAAAGTGGCAATAAACAAACTACTATGCTACAAAGCAATCCAATACAAATCGTGTCGTTGCTATCGGAAACAAGGTATAAACGCCTTTAGTTTAAACCCTATTTTGTGATTTTGGTTGCCAATAGCAACACAACTATTTGATTGCTTTATATCCTTGTAGTTTGTTTATTGGGACTTGCTTATTTTATCTATATTTATGAAAGTTTACTCTTTCAGCGGCTGTTCTCATCTGCGTTAGAGGCTCCATTAGGGTTCTCCGTCGCAGATCCGGCAGAAATGACCGGAAACAATAGCGTAGTTCGCTGTGCTATTGTCACCAGTAAAACTACGAACATCCTGATGGAAAGCTGACGGAACCCATTAAAGTCCATGGGTTCTGTCGGCCACCGGTGGTGTCCATGCTGCAATGGAACGGTTGCATCCGGCGTTCCCTTGTTCTGCTCCTCTAAAGGAGCAGAACAACGTAGTGCCCTGACGCAGATGTGAACAGTGGCTACTACTCTCTTTTTTTAGACTTTCAATTTCAACCTTAAATTAGATATGTTTTTTCGTGTAACTTGTTCCATTTTTCAGTAACTTGTTCCATTTTTCAGTAACTTTCACTTCGGCATGATTCTGAATGAGTCTAAAGGCTGGAGCTGCAGTGATGACTCTGACCAATGAGATGCAGCACAGAATGTCAGATGACAATCAACCAAATAGCTGCTAAATGCGATCCTAAGGGGACTGGACAAGGGTGGAACCCCTAATGAATATTCATTTTTAGTTATTTTGTTAAGATACATAGATAAATTTTAGAACAGCTACAGTGTAAATTACAGCCACATAGTGCAGATTATATTAATGCATTATTTTTAAGCTGTTGTCCTCTTTGGACAACCCCTATACATTGAGCAGGTCCCCTGATGCCTAGGTAATCGCAGGTATTATTGCCAGGGAACCACTTGGCAAGTTATGGATTACACAGCGCTCGTGTTTTTCTCTCCCAGATAGATACGATGACAGCTCTGGGGATGAGACCGAAGAAGGTGAAGTGGATGAAGAGAACGCTAGTGATGCTGAAGAGGTGGCTGTAAAGAAGGTTTTGAGCACGGTGTGAATTCATAAACGCGTTTGTTACCATTTTCTCTTTCATGGCGATTTTCACATAAATAATAATCTGTAGCTTCACTACAATGAACTGTCAGTAGTTAGATTGTGTTCTTTGACTGAACTTTTGCATAAATATAAACTTTAGTATAACTTTGTATTTATTTTATTTGTCATCTAGGCCTTGTTTGTGCAGTTTAGGGTTAAGTGTTAAATTATGTTATGTTGCGAACGACCTAAAGTGTGTCTGCAGCGCAAAATGAAAACTTCTCCCCAAAACTCCCAGTACTGAATCCAAAGTATTTCTGTTCAGAGGCCGGACATATTTGTTATTTTGAAGGCCTTCCTGGAGGGACTAGTTGTTCCGATAATTGCTGTGTAAAAAGGGGAACGATCAGCAGATGAACGAGCAAGCGCTCGATCATCTGCTGATCGTATCGTTTTAATAAAGTAAAATATTATCGTTGCTGGCAGCGCATCTCCCTGTGTAAACAGGGAGACGCTGCTGACATGAAGATAATGTATGAGGACGAGCAATTGTGGTAACGACCGCTCGTCCCCATCCATAGCTCCATGTGACAAGAGCAAGCGAGCGCCAATCAACGAGCTGTCTCGTTTATCAGCGTTCGTTTACATGTACCAAGACCTTTAGGGTCCTCTTACGCTGCCCGATGTGGGCCATGTAAACGAGCACCGATCAACAAGACCGCTCATTGATCGGCGCTCGTTTGCTCCTTTCACGATGTATGGGGACGAGCGCTCATTACTGCGATCGCTCGTCCCCATACATTTCTATCGTGTCGGCAACACGTCTCCATGTTTACACAATATTTTAGGCTGCAAAAACCATACAATCAGCCGATGATTGAGCGTTTGCTCGTTCATCAGCTGAACGTTGCCGTGTTTACAAAGGGCAATGATTGGGAACGAGCGTCCTGTGAACCCTCATTTGCCTGATAATTGGCCCATGTAAAAGGGCCTTCACTCACTGCTGCCCTGCTTTATTATTGGATTCAATCCACCTTGAAAAATGTGCAGATCTGATAATTAGTTAGGGAATCGCTTATGAGGCTTTTCTCTAATAGTTTAACCCCTTAGTGACCAGTCTATTTTAAACCTTGATGACCAAGCTATTTTACATTTTTCCATCGTCTCATTACATGAGCTATAACTTTTTTTTATTTTTGCGTAGACATAGCTGTATAAGGACTTTTTTTGCGGGACAAGTTGTATTTTTTAATAGCACCATTTTGGCGTACACATAATTTATTGCTTAAAAGCAAAAAAAACAGCAATTTCGGCACTTTTTTGCGTCTTTAATTTACACCGTTTACCGAGTGGTATATTCGGCAGGTCGTTACTAATGCGACAATACCAAATTTATATGACTTTCTTATGTTTTACTACTTTTACACAGTAAAAACGCATTTTTTGCAAAATGATGTGTTTTTGTGTCTCCGTATTTAAGGAGCTATAACTTTTTTTTATATATTTCCGCCGATGCAGCTGTATGAGGGCTTTTTTTTTTTTTGTGGGACGAATTGTAGTTTTTATCAGTACCATTTGAGTACATGCAACTTTTTGATCACTTCTTTTTTTTTTTTTTTTTTTTTTTTTTTACACCGTTCGCCCGTTTTTTACACCGTTCGGGTTAAATAACATAATAGCTTTATATTTGGGGTCGTTTCGGACGTGGCGATACCAAATATGTGTAATTTACATTTTTCCTTTTTTTTTCATAATAAAGCCGTTTGTAAGGGGGAAAAAAGTGTTCTTTTTTTTGTCATTTACTTATTAATAACTTTATGAAACTTTTTTTTTACTTTTTTACTAGTCCCACTAGGGGACTTCACTATGCAATCGTCTGATCGCTTTTATAATACACTGCAATAATTCTGTAGTGCAGTGTATTACTGCCTGTTCATTTACAACGGACAGGCATATGTTAGGTCATGCCGGAGGCGCATAGCCTAGCAGGCATCCACTACAGGCTGACCTGGGGGCCTTTATTAGGCCCCCTCCTGCCATAGAAGACACTGGCACCCTGCGATCTCATAGAAGGGTGAGAGAGGGAGCTCCCTCCCTCTCTCCAAAACCACTTAGATGCGGCGCTCGCTATTGAGCGCCGCATCTAAGGGGTTAAACGGGCGGATTTCTATCAGCGAGCAGCGATGCCCCAAGTTCTCAACTACCTCCGGTAGCTGAGAACAGGGAGTTTTAACTGCTGCCGGCGCCACAGATTTATTCTGATGCAGCGCCGTGAGAAGGCGTATGCATCAGAATGAAGCCAGGTAGTGGCCGCCGTGAGAAGGCGTATGCATCAGAATGAAGCCAGGTAGTGGCCGCCGTGAAAAGGCGTATGCATCAGAATGAATCCAGGTAGTGGCCGCCGTGAAAAGGCGTATGCATCAGAATGAATCCAGGTAGTGGCCGCCGTGAAAAGGCGTATTGGCGGTCACTAACGAGTTAAGAAAATGAATGGTCCTTTGTTTCGATTATTATCAGATTGAGCTGTGTATAGAAACCCTTTCATACTGAAAATCCATGTTCTGATATCGGACAGACAAATTTTGATATTTTCACATGTATCGATGACATATCAGAAGGTAATTTTGATTAGATTTCCCATTTATTGTGGCTTCAGAGGTTAATTTGAAAGCAATTTGGAATTTTTTACACCTAAGGCAGTCTGGACACTGCTGATTGTGCCGTTACCATGAGCAGAAAAGAATGCGTGGGTATATTTTCAGATAAGAACATTCTCCTTTCAGTACCTGCTAGTGGTGCAATAGTGCGCTTATTCTACTCATAATATAATAACTGAAATAAAGCCGTTTTCCTGGAATATTTGAGTGCTGAAGAAATGCTGGTTAAATTTCTCCTTTTCATACAGATGGACACACTCTCTCAGGCAGAGCAAGATTCCCTAATGAGAAATGATATTCGGCTCTCCATGAAGACGATTAAGGGGAACCAGCTCATTATGAGGTTTGCTACCAAAGGTATGCAAGCTAAGAGCCCTGCCGGTATTCCCTTTAACTGTCAAGCCCGGTTAGCATGTGTCCTATGGTCATATTTTCAGTCCGTGTTTTTACCTCCATGACAGGAGTAGATTCTATCCGAGTATTGTTTATTCTATTATTTTGGCATCGCATTGCAGTTATTGTTTGTAAATAAATTAACAGCTGGAAGTGGAGCAGCTAAGTAATGTTTTGCTGGCACATAAAAATAATTTTCACTTGATTTTGTGAAATAGTTTGTATTTATTATTCTGTGCTTTTTTCTTTTTTTGTTTTATAGATGACAAGAAAGAGGAGGGCGCAGCGCAAAGAAGTCAATATTACATGAAGTATGGAAATCCAAACTATGGTGGCATGAAAGGAATCCTTAGCAACTCCTGGTACATGACATTTATGAAAACGTGTGAATGGGGGCTTAGGGCTTCGAATGGGTAATGTACATGGATGGACATTTTTCTCTTTTGCTAGTAAACGGAAAAGATGCCGCTGCAAAAGATCACAAAAATGTTGCCAACAGTCCTTATATAACAATGTACTTTATAGTATTGAATTAAAAACAGTTCATTAAGAGAATCTTTTCCGTATGTATACAATATTGCACTTTTGATGTGTTTTCTAGCAATATATTGTCCAGCTCATGTAACCAATATCGCCCTCAATCCTTCGCTTGGGTACCAATTGCCCAGGTGGCTTTTTTACATCAAACCAGGCGCGGGTGTGATATTCAGCATATTTCACTTTTGTATCCTGTCATTGCACCCTCGTCCGAAGCTGTCCATCTGAAAACGGGGACTTGAAGCCCCTTGTTCTTTGCATTTGGGGGGGGCTCTTAGAGGTTGCATCCCCACTGATCACTTTTTATGACCTGTCTTAATGACCATTTATAAAATGAAAAAAGTTAAAGGGAACCGGTCACTGGATTTTAGAGCACTAAACCATCAGCATATTGGGAATAGCATCCTGAACATGGGTACACCCTCTTTTAATTTTAGTTCAATTTGCAGTAGGCATTTAGGTCTGTGATGTTTAAAGAGAAACTCTAACATTCATATGAAATCCTACCCATCCCCTAGCCCACGTTATAACAGCATCCTTTTAGTTTTCCCCATGCAACACACAACCTGCTTTTTTAGAACAGACTAATCCAGTTACTGTATGCCATCATGGTTGTA
The DNA here is from genome assembly GCF_050947455.1 of Rhinoderma darwinii. Classification (NCBI taxonomy): domain Eukaryota; kingdom Metazoa; phylum Chordata; class Amphibia; order Anura; family Rhinodermatidae; genus Rhinoderma; species Rhinoderma darwinii. The sequence goes on from NC_134688.1 coordinate 406,779,922, forward strand.
GAAATCGCTCTGCTAGCTACATATCCCATGGTGCCTTGCCCATAGGGAGATGTGGCCAGATCATATTTATTGGAAGTTATATTCGTGTAAGTCATTCCAAATTGCAAGCAGAATCCTGGGGGATAAACAGCCGTTGGAAAATACACAGGGGAAGCTGCAGTGTGTGCTCTATGTTTTAGCATCCATGTCACAGCTAGTGAGCGTCAGACAGTAGAGTGAATAGAATAAAGAAATAGCCTTACGCCCTGGTTCTGATCCTGGTGTACAGCAGAATCTGTCTTGGCTTGGTTAGACTTCGTTCACATCTGCGTCAGGGCTCCGTTCTGACGTTGCGTCTGAGCTTTCCGTCACAATGGAGCCCTGACTGACACAATGGTGATTTTAATGGTGACGGATCCAGTACCGATGGTTTACGTTTGTCTCTGTTGCGCGAGGTTTCCGTCGTTTTGATGGAATCAATAGCGTAGTCGACTTAGCCTTACTTTCTTGACTCTACACGATTTATCTGCCCTAATCTTCAGGGGTCCGTTAGGTAAAGTATCCTCCTCAATGCCGGGTGCATAACAAAGCATTGTGGCATTGAGAACAGCTAAACTAGAGTTTCCCTTTTAATGTAAACTCTAATCACCTTTGTGATCAGGAGAAAAAAGTTTGTGGACATCAGGTGAGTCACTGCCTGTAGTACCTGTCATTTTGTCTATACAGAGGTCTGTATAAAGGCATGGCTAGTTATTTTGAGACTTGTCCCACAAGAACACCTAAAGAGTTCCTGGTTGCTTAATCTTTTGTGTTACACTTTATCTTAGAATTTACGTGATAAGAGATCCACAAATCTGTTACGTTTTTGTTTTTTTTTTAATTTAAAAAAGCATAAAAACTTTCTTGTATACGTAGGAAAAGGCGATACCATTCACGCCGTGGACAAAGAGATGTCACTAAGAAAAGGACGTTAATTGGAGATGATGCACCCGCCTACCAGCACCTTCATTCAGGTAACAGAAGATATTAGTTAAGAGTAAGTTAAGATCATTAATAGAAATGCCACCAATGCAAGCTTAGGCTCTGATCACACCTCATTTTAATCTCTACATTCAGTGTATACGTTAGCCATTTATTCCGGGAGCATTTCCCTAACGTGTGTCTATATATAGCATTATCATATGCAAATGGTTTTCAATAGAAAAAAAAAGATAAGCCGAACATGTACCGCCTGAATGTATGCAAAAAATAAACTCTTGGCATACGTCATGCTTATTACACCCTATGCATTTAGGGTATACAGTGCTTTTTCTGATGTATACCTCAAATGTAGCATAAAATAATATGTAAACAAAGTCTTACACTGTTTAGTACTGTCTGCTGTTTTAAATGTGTAAAGTAAGGCTGTGTTCACGTCACGTTAAGTGCCTACATTGGAGCTATACATTGGGTGGTTTACCGACGTATACTAGCCCTAGGGAGGCCAAAAGAACACTCTTTTGGCCTCTGCCCGGTGAGTGAAACTCTATGCATACGTTTGGTATATATGCCGGGAGATTTTCCCAACGTATACGCCAAACGCAGGCTCTTAATGTGATGTGAACAGAGCCTAACAGTGATAAACTAACAGACTCCAATAGATGAGCACCTCTTTAAAGAGGCTCTGTCACCAGTTTAATACTTCTCGATCTCCTACCTAATCTAATAGGCGCTGTGTTGTAGATAACTACTGTTTATTTATTTTGAAAACGTTTATTAGTGACAAAGTTCTGATCAATTTTACATTTATGCAAATCTTTTCTAAATGCCCAACTGGGCGTTTTTTGTTTTTTTTCGTTTCATCAAGTGGGCGTTGTAAAGAAAAGTGTATGACGCTGACCAATCAGTGTCATACACTTCTCTTCATTCATGTCCCGCTTTATTCACAGCACAGCGTTATCTCAGGACTGCTGCTGAGGAGGATAATCGTCCTGGAACGGCTGGAGGCGATGTCTGATCATTCTCCCGTCGCTCCAGTGAAGGAACTGCGAGAGTAAGTGATGTCACAGCGTGATCTTGCGAGATCGCACTGTGAATAAAACTGGGCATGAATGAAGTGAGGTGTATGACGCTGATTGGTCAGCGTCATACACTTTTCTTTACAACGCCCACTTAGTGAAACTAAAAAATAAAACGCACAGTTGGGCAGTTAGAAAAAATTTGCATAAATGTAAAAACGATCAGAACTTTGTCACTAATAAACATTTTTCAAAAAAACTAAAGCCGTATCTACAGCAAAGCGTTTATTAGATTAGGTAGGAGATAGAGAAGTATGAAACTGGTGACAGAGCCTCTTTAGATCAATCGACAATGGACTTATGGCCCTGTTCACACGGAGCTTTTTGCAGGCAAAAAGTTCTGCCTCAAAATTCCGTCTGGAATTTTGAGGCAGATTTTGATCTGCCTGCATGCCGTCAGCCTTGTTTTTCGCCCACAGCCAATTGAGCACTGCGGGCAAAAACGGCCGAAGACAGGGAACGTCGCTTCTTTTTCCCGCGAGCCGGTTTTACCGCTCGCGGGGAAGAAAACGCCTTGAAATGAAAGGGAGGCGTTTTCTGGCTTGATTTCCGACGCGGTTTCCGCGTCAAAAAAACCCTGTGTGAACAGGGCCTAATTCTCCAAAAAGAAGAAAAGAGTTGTTTAGTCTAGAATCGGTCTTTACTATTCTGTACAGAGAGAAAAACATTTTTTTGTACCATCACCAAGGGTTTTAATAAATTGATACACATCCGTTTGTACATGTAAATATATGCTGTTAAATAAAGCATAAAATATTGTGTAAACAGGATCTAGTGCTGATGTGTTAATATGGAATCACTATGCCAGAAACCGCAGCATTTTAGTATATGTTGCAATGCAGGTGGTGTTATATGTAAGAGATGAGCATTCAAAGCCCTTGGGCTCTGTAGCTTGGCTCATGGGTTGAATATTTGCCTGATGTGTAGGCCTGGTGAATGTTCCAGAGGAACCTATAGAAGAAGAGGAGGAAGAAGAGGATATGGATGAGGATGACCGTGTGGTTGTCGAGTACAGAGATGAGCTTCAAGCTTTTAAAAGAGAGCGGGAGGGGGCAAGGCGTTCAGCGGCTAGCACCTCAGACTCTGATGAAATGGACTATGACCTGGAGTTGAAGATGATCTCCACTCCCTCCCCAAAAAAGAGCATGAAGATGACCATGTATGCAGATGAAGTGGAATCACAGCTTAAAACCATAAGGTAAGAACCTACTTTATGTGATGTGTTCAGGGTGTTGTTGGGGTTACAAATAAGTAGTTGTGTTCAATAAAAAGGGCCTCCAAACATTGAGTTTACAAAAATAATTATGGACTAGTTAACGAGGAAATCTGAATGTGGCCGAAAAATCCAGGTATTTCCTCACTACCAAAGATTCGAGCTGACCATTGTGAACTACTGTCCTCTACAGAATTGCTACAATAGACTATATTCAATTTATTGGTTGCTGTTCAAAGTAAATGTCATAGTAGGTTTAGGAATATATACTGTAAATCTACGAAAGGGAAAATCTGATGAACTCATAAATGCAATAAGTCAAGGAAACCAAATAGGAATTGTGTGCTAATTGAAAAAGTATTTTCCTTGTCTCATTTTAGAACACCTAAAGTGATGTTTGTGTTATGGTCCCTTATTAACAGGTTCCCGACCGCTGGCCGTATTTATACGGCCAGCGGTCAGGGTCTCTAAAGTCCGGCGTATAGTATATATACGGCCGCACTTCAGAGACTGCACGCGGGATCGCGTGCACACAGCTCTATGCCCTGGCTGTTGCTAACAGCCATGGGCAGAATGTCAGGGGTCAATCTTTTGGCCCCTGAACATGTGATCGCTGTGACAACCAATCACAGCGATCACATGCATTTCTGCATAGAAAACAGTGTGCACGCGATCGCGTGCACACAGCCCTGTGCCCTCGCTGTTACCAACAGCTCTGGGCACTGGGCAGAGTATCAGGGACCAATCTGATGGTCCCTGAACATGTGGTCGCTGTGACAACCAATCACAGCGATCACATGCATTCCTGCTTATAAAACAGTGTGCACGCGATCGCGTGCACACAGCCCTGTGCCCACGCTGTTACCAACAGCTCTGGGCACTGGGCAGAGTATCAGGGACCAATCTGATGGTCCCTGAACATGTGGTCGCTGTGAAAACCTATCACAGCGACCACATTTGTTTTATTTTGACTTTTCTGGCAGTAAATCTCCTGCCTCTTTTCTTCTCCTCAAACATTGTTTCAGTTTGAGGAGAAGAAGAGACTCGAGAGAATTGCTGCCAGAAGATTACAGTCAGGGTATGTTCACACGGCGGGGGTCCGTAACGGCTGAAATTACGGGGATGTTTCAGCCTGAAAACATCCCCGTAATTTCAGCCGTACCGCCATGTGCAGGCGCTTGAACGCCGCGTCAATTACGTCCGTAATTAGCGCTGCTATTCATTGGAGTCAATGAATAGCGGCTCCAATTACGGCCAAAGAAGTGACAGGTCACTTCTTCTACGCGGGCGTCTATTTACGCGCCGTCAGTTGACAGCGGCACGTAAATATACGCCTCGTGTGAACAGACGAACGTCTGCCCATTGCTTTCAATGGGCAGATGTTTGTCAGCGCTATTGAGGCGCTATTGAGGCGCTATTTTCGGGCGTAATTCGGGGCAAAAACGCACGATTTACGTCCGTAAATAGGCCGTGTGAACATACCCTAACAGTTACAAAAAAATACAGTTACACTCTAAAACATTCTCTGTATAGATCGATTTCTATCTATCTATACAATCTATCTATCCATCTATCTTTTTTTCTATCTATCTATCTACCTTTCTTTCTTTTATTCTATTAGAATAGGCAGGTAGGGAGTATATAATTATATATATATATCCACATATATACAATATATATAGCAATAGCGGTTTATTTTTTTGTTAGCGGTAGTGTAGATATATATAGCAGTTAGTTTGTGTGTTTTATAAAAAAAAAAAAAAAATTTGTTGTGTTAGTGTTAGTTACGTTATGGCGAGGAAGTTGTTTAGCGCCGAGGAGGCATACGCCATGCTGTGGTCTGAGTCGGAGACCGCATCAGAGATGGCGTCCGAGATGGAACCTGTTTTAGGTAGTGACGATGACAGCGTCACTTCAGGTTCATCTTCAGGGGACGTTGTCCCTGATGCAGTCGAAACTGCAGAACATGAAAGCGCAGGGCCAAGTAGCGCTGTAGCACGGGACAGCCTGGTCCCTCCAGTCCAGGCTCTTGTATGGGCACCTGCCCCATCTTTTGGGCCTAGAATCCACGGATTTACGGCCACTCCTGGCATAACCGTGGACAATACAAATTTTGTCCAAATGGATTACTTCCATTTATTTATAACGGACGACATCCTAAATCAGATTGTCCACGAAACAAATTTATATGCCACGCAATATATAAGGCAGAAACCTTCATCCACCCATGCCAGAGATTGGACGCCCACCAATTTGCAGGAATTAAACAAATTTTTGGGGCTCACCCTAAATATGGGTATTGTCAAAAAGCCCTCCATTAGGTCTTACTGGTCAACAAGACCCGCCCAAGCCACCCCAGTATATTCTGCAGTAATGCCCAGGTCTCGTTATGAGACAATAATGAGGTTCCTCCACTTCAATGACAACGCACAGGCCCCCCCAAGTACCGATGCAAACCGGGATCGGTTGTTCAAAATAAGACCGCTAATAAATTCCCTGAATAATTTATTTCTGCAACTCTACACCCCTGAGCAGAATGTAAGTGTGGACGAATCCCTCCTCAACTTTCATGGCAGACTTAGCTTTCGCCAATATCTACCTTCAAAAAGGGCAAGATATGGCGTTAAGCTCTACAAATTGTGTGAAAGCGGGTCAGGATATACCACCGCCTTCAGAATTTATGAAGGGCGGGACCGCACAATAAATGTTCCTGGATGCCCCCCTGATCTTTCCACCAGCAGTAAGATCGTGTGGGAGATAATGCAGCCTCTGCTTCATAAGGGGTACCACCTGTACTGTGATAATTTTTATTCGAGTGTGCCCCTGTTTAGGCATTTGCATGCTGCAAGGACTGGGGCATGTGGTACCATGCGCAAAAACAGAATTGGTTTTCCACAGCAATTAGTGGGGAAGCGCATGGTAAAGGGGGACTCCTGTGCTTATGCATCTGAAGAATTGCTGGCGGTCAAGTTCAGGGATCGCAAAGATGTGTATGTGCTAAGCACGATTCATACCGCAGGAACAGTGGCAGTGAGGGAAAGAGGGGCAACATCGGACAAGCACAAACCAGTGAGCGTGTCCGAATATAACAAGTACATGGGGGGGGTGGATTTAAGCGACCAGGTTTTACAGCCCTATTTAGTAAAACGCAAAACTAAAACCTGGTACAAAAAGGTGGCCATTTATTTGTTACAGGTGGCAATCCACAACTCATTTGTGCTCTACAAAAAAAACAGAGGCAGAGACACATACCTGGATTTCCAGGAAAAAATTATTGAAGGCCTCATATTTGATGTTCAGGACACCCGATAATGCCCCCAGTCTGAGGATGTCACGCGACTGACTGAAAGACACTTCATCAGTCGGATTCCCCCAACAGCAACTAGAAGCAACCCCCAGAAAAAGTGCCGCGTCTGCAGAAAAGACGGGCACCGCAAAGATTCCCGATATTTCTGTCCCTCATGTCCCTCACAACCAGGCCTGTGCATTGAGCCATGTTTTAAAAAATACCACACTGTTCTGAATTATTAGATTTTAGTTAATTTGTTGAAAATATATTTGCCCTACATTACGTTTTTATTTTTCCCATGATTTTACTCCAAGGGTGAGGGAGGGAATGGGTGGGGGGTGGATGTCATGTTTGATGTTTTCTAAAGTTCATCTGCCGGAGAGCTCCATTTGCATTAACCTGCAATTTCTTATTTTAGAAAACCCCAAAAAATAAATTCCCATTATACCCCTAGATGAATATTTTGGGATTTCTGCTTCAAGAGCAGATATTTTGGAAGTGTTATAGCAACTCTGTTGAGTTTTGTAAAACCAGCTTTGAAAAAAAGCGATATGTGAAATAATCTTCTTCTATCCTCCGCCCTCCTACATCTCTATGTGATAAATAAGGCCACATATTTGGTATCCCCGTGCACGGGAGAAGTGGCAGAATGTGAACGGAGATTAATTTTGACCGTGGTCTATACTGTGTGTGAAAAATGCTGGTATAAACTGACGCATTTGCTAAAAAATTGCTAATTTTATTTTGATCCATCTTATTCAAGAAACTTTCAGAAGAAAACTGGACTGTCTAAAAATATGATAAACCCCTTTAAGGAAACCTTGTGGGGTCTACTTGTGTGAATGAAGTCATTTATGGGGTGTTTCTAATGTTTCAGCAGCATTAGGCCCACCAGAAAACAGTATGCGGCTATAAAATCAAATGCAAAATTCCTGGACCGAAAAGGCCAAAAAGCCTCCTTTTATGCCAAGCCCTGGCACATGCCCGCACAGCGAATAAGGCACACATATTTGGTATCCCCATGCACGGGAGAAGTGGAAGAATGTGAAAGGAGATGAATTTTGTCCGTGGATTATACCGTGTGTGAAAAATACTAGCCTAAACTGACGCATTTGCTAAATTCTTGCATTTTTTTCCAATTTTGCCCACTTTAGAGAAAAAAATAAAAATGATATATACTGACAAATGCCACTAAAACAAAGCCCTATCTGTCCTTTAAAAAGAGTGTAAAATTCAAAGATGAACTTTATTCACCTACAGAGTTATAGTCATCTAAAGAAGCGCATAGCAAAATTGTGAAATTTGCTCTGGTCATTTAGCTGTAAAACAGCCTAGTCCTTAACCGGTTAAATAAATTGCATTCTGAAAGTCTAAATGGGTCAACAATGTTTGTAAATCTGTTTAGAGATTAGATAAAGCTGCTAGGCCTTAAAGTTAAACTGTTAGTATATAAATGATTACACATTGTTCTAATTTTTTTTAATGTTTTCACAAGTCAGGAAATATTATAAATTAGATTCTAATTTATAACATTTCCATGTGCTGGTCAATAGAGGGAGCAATTCCCCAAATTGCAGCATTGGCATGTGGTTAAGCAGCCTCATTGCTTTATGCTGCAAAATTGGAGAAGACACACTCGCTCTAGTGTCCTCAAACAATCCCCCCGCCTTTCTCCTGGCTAGTGCCAGGAGAAAGGAGGGGGTTGAATGTCCAAATCTCCTACACCGTGTGCCGCCATTTTTTGAGCGAATGCACAGTGTAGGAGGATAAGATACAGTGGTAATCACACAGTATAACACGTACATACACAAACATAACTTTCCTGCTGCCTCCACTCCCTCCGCTCCTAGTCCTTGCTTCTGAACATACGGACGGAAGCCGCGACCGGAAGTAGTCATCTTACTGTCCGGCCGCGGCTTCCGGTCCACATGAAAATGGCGCTGGATGTCGCTCGGCCGAAGACCTTCCTTTTGGACTGTGTGGGAGCGGCGTACACTATAGTGAATGGAACGGCTCCCGTTCGCATTCACTATGGGGATGTATGTGCCGTATTCCATCTCTGTATGTGTCGTTAATCGACATACAGAGATGAAAAAAATGGCAGCCGCCATAGAGAAGTAAAAGAAAGAGAAAAAATAAAAAAGTAAAACACAAAAACACAAATAAATAAAATGTATTTTAATAACATACTAAAAGCAAAAACATATAAAAAAAATTTTTCGGGGCACCTTCCCTTTAAAGGGAACCTGTCACCAGCATTTTGCCTATTGAACTCTACTCACCCCTCGCTGGCCACTGCTGTCAATAGTTAATTGGCGTTATCCCGTCGCCTAAAGTTCTCCTCTCACCGTAAATAACGGTCTGCAAACATTTTGCACCTTTTATGGTAATAATTTGTCAGTCCCTTTCGTTACTCTTCTTATGCCCTGCGCACTGCCAAAAACTGGCCTGCCCTCAATGGCGAAATTTTGTCTCAGCACGCATGTGCCCTTCATGTATGGTCAGACACCCTTCCCTGCTTCATCAGGGCCTCAAATCTAGTTACTGCACATGCGCTGCTATGGTGTCCTGTTGTGCGCACGCATCAGAACAGGACATCGATGAGCAAGCACGGGATTTCGTGTGTGTTGGGGTGAGGCGAGGCTGTCAATCAAAAGTAAGGAGGTGGGGTTAACTCGGAAAGGCTTGAGGAATGAAGGTAACTCTTTTCAAACAAAGATATGACTCTTATTCTCAATAGCATACGGCACATGAACACTAAAAACCTGAATACTTAAGGTACAGAGCCTACGTAGAAGATAATTATAGGTTACATAAAAATGATTTTTCACCACTGCCACCAGGTTTTGCTGGTTTAATGCTGACAGGTTCCCTTTGAGGTGTCATTGGATATTATACCGTCAACCTCTTCCATTATTTCCTTGTACAGGAACTCGATGAGATCAGATTCTACTAGTAGCGTGAGAAACCGAATTGGAAGTAAAACCCATTCTGAGAAGCCGGCTGACATCCGGCTCTTACTGGAAGAAAAGAGACAGAGCAGTACAAGTAAACCGGCAACTGGCACAAAATCTGGTAAGAAGTCATCGTGCTTGTAGTAATGTTATAACATATACCGAAGTGCTGCTGGTAGACTTACTTTAACTCTGATTAAACTTCCAAGTATAGTAAATGAGGTATTTATAGGAAACCATACACTTTTCTAATACATATGAATTTTAGCCCCATCCGGGACATTTATGATTTATCCACAGGAAATCATACTTGGCTGAAGCGTGTGATTTCCGACCATGAAGAGGAACAGCTGAGCTACGCTGTTTCCGTAACTCCCATAATCGTAAAAGGCAGTTATGGAAAAAGCGTAGCATGCGAGCATTGCGGTTTCCGTAACTACTGTTCAGTTCTATGGGACTTGTGGAAATGGCGTAGCTCAGCGAGCTACGCTGTTTTCTTCTTCTTCATGGTCAGGAATCGCACGAGTCAACCGAAGCATAGAGATGGATTAGGGGGCCCAGTTCTAGAGACAGGTGGGGGTCCCAGAGGTGGGACCTTCATCTATCTGACATTTTATGGCATATCCTGTGGACAAATTTTTTTGTTCAGGACGCAGCGTATATTTCCGTTTTTCCCTCCCCGCTATCTGGTAACATAACTTTTTTGTTTGTTTCTATGTGAGGTCTTCCTTTTTGCGTTTTGAAATGCAAGCTTTTTTCATATCATTTAGCCATTATCCATTTATGGCGCAGGACGATAAGGGGTTAAATTACTGCCCGAATACCTTTCTTACACCAGTACAATAGTACTTCAACCAGTAGTAGCTCATAGATGAGTCGCATGTAGGCCATCCATGGGTTAAAGGTGTATTCCAGCCTAAAACATTTTTCACCTATCCACTAAGTGGGAAGGGGGGGGGGGTCTGACAACTGGGATCCCCTTCAGATTGCTAGGATTAAGATGGTCTCCTAACGAAAACAGGGTGAGTGGGGCAGCGGTCGAGCATGTGTCCGGCAGCCACATTCAAAGTCTATGGAACTGATGGAAACAGTCAAGTGCTGGGGGGATCAGGGCCTTTTCTTCTGGTGATCGGTAGGTGATAAATGTTTAGGCTGGAATACCCCTTTAACTGAATAAGACTAAGCATGGCATTGATCACATTCATTTGGATTGCATGACATTCAGTTTGCAACAGGATAACATGACCCAGGACGTGTGCCAGGCCACGTGACGGAACCATGATTAGTTGTTAGCAGAATATTCAGGACGCTTTAAAGGCATGCGCTAGCTTTACAGTTGTCTATTTAGCAGCAGAACTGTATTCTAGAATCTTTTTTTGGATTCCCCTATGCAGATGTGCGACAGAGACTCGGAAAAAGACCACATTCACCTGAGCCTAGGAAGATTTTGAGTAATACTCCAGTATCTCGCAGAGAACCCGTTTCTGACGTGCACAGCCGGCTTGGTGTACCAAAACAAGTGGAAGGGAAGGGACTCTACTCTGACAGCAAAGAGAAGAAAACGGGTAAGATGTTCACCACTTGTGCAGAGAACTCCAAATGAAGAACTGATTGTTCTGTACACCTATCATGTTACTTTGTTAAAGATGTACTGCAGCTCCTTCACTGTGTAATGGGAGTGTGTTAGCAGAACTGAGGTTACAGCTCCATTATTGCTTACTAGTTAAAAGGGTTTTCCCATAAACCATATCTGATCGGTGGGGGTCCGAACGCTGGGTCCGAAGATAGCGCTTGGCAGCCCCATAGAAATAAATGGTGCGGTGGTCGAGCATGTGCACTAACCCTCCATTCCTTTGGGGCTCCCTGGAATGGCAAGATAAGCTTGTTCTTGTGATCGGTGTGGGTCCCAGTGGTTGGACCCCCACCGATCAGATATTTATCACCTATCGTGCGGAAAGGTAATATATAATTATGGGAAAACCCCTTTAAATATGCACAGTGGATGTCATTCTGTGTTTTGCCGTTGTTGTCACTCGCCCCTAATAAGATAGGTTTAGCTCTTGTTTTATCTATGCATTAAGAAAACAAACTTAGAACATGTAAGGCTATGATTTCCACAATTGTCCTTCATTTCAACAAAGTCACTGTGTAACGGGACCGCCTAAGGGTATGTTCACACGAGGGCGTCCGTTACGGCTGAAATTACGGGGATGTTTCAGCCTGAAAACATCCCCGTAATTTCAGCCGTAACGGCATGTGCAGGCGCTTGAATGCAGCGTCCACTACGGCCGTAATTAGCGCTGCTATTCATTGGAGTCAATGAATAACGGCTCCAATTACGGCCAAAGAAGTGACAGGTCACTTCTTTGACGCGGGCGTCTATTTACGCGCCGTCATTTGACAGCGGCGCGTAAATTTACGCCTCGTGTGAACAGACAAACGTCTGCCCATTGCTTTCAATGGGCAGATGTTTGTCAGCGCTATTGAGGCGCTATTTTCAGACGTAATTCGGGGCAAAAACGCCCGAATTACGTCCGTAAATAGGCCGTGTGAACATACCCTTATTCTTGACATCGGTGTGTGGGTGCGGCTGGGTCCCCAGTGATTTTGATTTTCTAATATTTGAAGTTTTTTGTAGGTTCATTTTGATTTGATCGGTTGTGAGGTTCTGAAAATAGAGTTAAAATGCTGGTCTAGGGCGCAAGAGGGTGGTTAATACCTGGTGGTTTACTCACATACCCAGGCTCAGATGATGTATCCTGCGGTGTTCTGTCTCTGACAGGAAGCTGAACAAGGTGTGCACGTCGCTTTGATTTTTTTTTTTTTCTCCTGTCCTGATCTTACAGATCAGTGCTGGGCAGGGACTGAGAGAACTGTGCTGCTGTGAAGTTCTCCTTATGATCAGTAAGGAAACAGTCAGATCCCCCTGACCCCAGACTATAAGACTTAGACAAGTGTCTTATAGTCTGAAAAGTATGGTAATTGTCCTTCCTTTCCAGGTCCGGTGGCTTAGTATATATTGGTATTAGATCTTAGTATGTATGTTTTGGTATGGCTGTCATCTTAATTCGCTAAGGTACATTTAGATATTCAAGCATAATCTATAGGTATATTGCATGGAGTTAGATCAACCTTACTATTTGTCATCCATTGCAGGAGGCTTGTGGAATCGATTAGGAACAGCACCAAAAGACAAACCCAAAACTGTTGAGAAGGGACAGAAGGTCAGTGTAGCTCCAGAAGAAGACGACTCCGTGTTGCAGCAGGCCTGGGGAGCTTTAATTAAAGAGAAGGAACAGATTCGGCAAAAGAAAAGCCGCCTGGACAACTTGCCTTCCTTACAGATTGAAATCAGCCGTGAGAGCAGTTCTGGCTCAGACACAGACTCGTGATGATGATGATGATGATGATGATGATGATGATGATAGACTTGCATTTCTTGGGACAATGGCTTCCAGTAGCATGGCAGCAACTTGAAAATGTGCCGCTCCTGCCTTTGAGACAATTGTTTTATACTGAAGCTGAGACGCCAATCGTGGCAGCGGTGTTCTCAACAAGGCTCTACATTGATGTCTCGGTGTACCCGGGGATTAAAGTGTATTGGTTAATATGAAGTGTTTCCTTTTTTTATATCTTATGTAAACTTACTGTGAATGAGGATAAACATTTCATTTTAAATTATGGTTTTTTTTTTGGTTTTTTTTTACATAGAAGGGTCTTTTTTTAAACTTTTGGAGGTATTTCTCTGACGTGATTTCTGCTATATAACTCCCAGTGCCTGTGGCCTGTAATCATTGCTTGTGCATCTTCATCCTGAGTAAATGTGGTCCATAATAGAATTCACAATAGTTTTCTTTATTTAAAGCCTTATTAGTCGTGTGATCTGCAAACCACCATGTTTATCTTCTAGATACCTCACACATAGTACCAAGATTTGTTAAGACTAGAGATACGTAGTTCAAATGCATTGGGTAAATAACCCCATCATACCTGTATATAACCCACATTATTCCTGTATATAACCCACATTATTCCTGTATATAACCCACATTATTCCTGTATATAATCCCCTTCAACCCTGTATATAGGCCCCCTTCAACCCTGTATATAGCCCCCATATCATCCCTGTATATAGCCCCCATATCATCCCTGTATATAGCCCCCATATCATCCCTGTATATACCATTGGGGCGGGCACTGTACGCTTGCCGTGAAGTAAATAGGGTGGACGTTGAGGACACCGTGGAACGGTGGTATATGCCAGAAGTGCAGCGGAACCTGAAAATATGTCCTGAGCCACACAGACAGGAGGAGCAGAGGGATCTCCTCCACTTTTCGTTGCAATGGGGTTAAGTAAGTATGTATTTTTATTAGGCAATACTGGGGCTGTATGGGGGCATTATACTGCGTGGGGGCAGCTATAGGGACATTCTACTGTGTGAGGGCCAGTGTCAGGAGTATATTATATACAGTAGTATACAGCAGGTTCAGTGGATCTATATTACTTGGTACGGCATGTAAATAGGGGTGTGGCCTAAAAATTGTTTGTTAATCGTAATCGAGGTCACATGTTCAATTAATCGTGATTTTGATTTAGGTCATAATCGCCCAGCCCTATAAGTAGAATCTAAGGCGGGATTCACACGACCGGGTCGTTCCCGAGCCCGAGTGCCGGCCGGTAAAATCGGCCATTCTGCCCGGCCGGTTTGCATAAAGTTATGCATCCGTGCCGGGCCGGGCAGATCCGGACAGTGACATCAGCGGCAGCTCCTGAAGGGGAATCCCCATGTGTTCGGGGATTCCGCTTCAGGAGTTTCCCCTGATGTCACTGCCCAGATATGGACAGAGACATCAAGCGCTCTGTCCAGGAGCGGAATCCCCGAAAACACGGGGATTCCGCTCCTTTAAGGAGCTAAAGTGCGGCTAGCACATAGCAGAGCGGGGAGATACCTCCCTGCTCTGCTATAGTGGCGTCGCTGCAGTAGTAGCAGACGCAGCAGCAGCTGCTGCTACTAGCGGCGCCATCGAAGGTGTCGCCGAGCCAGGGTGCTTTTAACAAGCAGGGGAAGGGAGCCAGCGCAGCGCTCCCTCCACCTGCTGTACACCCCGGCCCTGCAACACAGTGTACAGTGATGCCATTCGTCAGAATGGCATCAACTCCTTCTCCTCACATGCACTCTGCGCTGTGAGGAGGAGGAGATAGAGCGCAAGCTCCGGAAAACCCGGCCATCACTCGGAACACATTCCGGTGATGGCCGTGTAATACCCGGCCCCATAGACTTCTATGGGAGCCGGGCGGCCGGGTGCCTGGGCAAAGATAGAGCATGTCCTATTTTTTGACGGCCGGATTTCCCGGCCGTCAAAAAATCGGTCGTGTGAATAGCCCCATTAGGGGTCTATCATTCCTAATGCAGCCGGGTGCCGGCCGATTTATGAACGGCCGGCACCCGGCCGGGAAACCCTGCCGTGTGAATGAGGCCTAAGGCTTTTTTTTAAAGATATTACATAAATGGTGTAGTAAGTTTATATACACTCTGGTAACAAAATGTCTAGGAAGGAGACAAATATGAATGAATAGGGAGTTAACGGAATATGCAAAAACATCCCATTCCACAGCTCAGTCAATGTAATAAATATTACACGGTGCCGTCCGGAATACATATAATATAAAAAGAAAAATAACAAAAATAATTGTTTCCGGACAAGACCAGCACACACTGAGCTTACAACAATAATTACATTTTATTCCATATCATTGAAATATTCACAATATGTATATAAGAATACAATTTCCCTGGACAATACCTTTTTATAAGAATTTTTCAAAAAGTCACCCGCATCACCTGGCCAGGCAATAGAACAGCAGAACCACAAATATATCAATATATGACAAAGTTACAATGCAATGGTAAAAAAAACAAAATATACCACATGTTATAATAGGCTAACAAACGTACCAAATGATAAATATGGCGAATGGAAAGAAGGAAAGTTCAAATTTTCCCTTTTGTTGCAATTATGAGCCTTAATTTTTTCCAGGTACATATAGCCAGCCATATAAAGCGTATACAAGTAGATCCAAAAAGACGTCTACTCATCTACTTGTAGTTATCAAGGGGCCCCATTTTTCAATACAGAGTGATTAGTGGGCTTTGGATTTCACTGTAGGTAATGCCACACAGCCCCCCCCCCCCTTGTTGGTAATGCCACACAGCCCCCCCCCCCCTTGTTGGTAATGCCACACAGCCCCCCCCCCGTAGGTAATGCCACACAGCCCCCCCCCCGTAGGTAATGCCACACAGCCCCCCCCCCGTAGGTAATGCCACACAGCCCCCCCCCCCGTAGGTAATGCAACACAGCCCCCCCCCCCCCGTAGGTAATGCAACACAGCCCCCCCCGTAGGTAATGCAACACAGCCCCCCCCCGTAGGTAATGCAACACAGCCCCCCCCCCCCGTAGGTAATGGCACACAGCCCCCCCCCCCCCCCGTAGGTAATGGCACACAGCCCCCATAGGTAATGGCACACAGCCCCCCCCCCCCGTAGGTAATGGCACACAGCCACCCCCCCCGTAGGTAATGGCACACAGCCCCCCCCCCCCGTAGGTAATGGCACACAGCCCCCCCCCCCCGTAGGTAATGGCACACAGCCCCCCCCCCCGTAGGTAATGGCACACAGCCCCCCCCGTAGGTAATGGCACACAGCCCCCCCCGTAGGTAATGGCACACAGCCCCCCCCGTAGGTAATGGCACACAGCCCCCCCCCGTAGGCAATGGCACACAGCCCCCCCCCCCCCCCCCGTAGGTAATGGCACACAGCCCCCCCCCCCGTAGGTAATGCCACACAGCCCCCCCCCCGTAGGTAATGCCACACAGCCCCCCCCGTAGGTAATGCCACACAGCCCCCCCCCGTAGGTAATGCCACACAGCCCCCCCCGTAGGTAATGCCACACAGCCCCCCCGTAGGTAATGCCACACAGCCCCCCCGTAGGTAATGCCACACAGCCCCCCCCGTAGGTAATGCCACACAGCCCCCCCCCTTGTTGGTAATGCCACACAGCCCCCCCCCCTTGTTGGTAATGCCACACAGCCCCCCCCCGTAGGTAATGCCACACAGCCCCCCCCCGTAGGTAATGCCACACAGCCCCCCCCCCCGTAATGCCACACAGCCCCCCCGTGGGTAATGCCACACAGCCCCCCCGTGGGTAATGCCACACAGCCCCCCCGTGGGTAATGCCACACAGCCCCCCCGTGGGTAATGCCACACAGCCCCCCCGTGGGTAATGCCACACAGCCCCCCCGTGGGTAATGCCACACAGCCCCCCCGTGGGTAATGCCACACAGCCCCCCCGTGGGTAATGCCACACAGCCCCCCCGTGGGTAATGCCACACAGCCCCCCCGTGGGTAATGCCACACAGCCCCCCGTGGGTAATGCCACACAGCCCCCCCGTGGGTAATGCCACACAGCCCCCCCGTGGGTAATGCCACACAGCCCCCCCGTGGGTAATGCCACACAGCCCCCCCGTGGGTAATGCCACACAGCCCCCCCGTGGGTAATGCCACACAGCCCCCCCGTCGGTAATGCCACACAGCCCCCCCGTGGGTAATGCCACACAGCCCCCCCGTGGGTAATGCCACACAGCCCCCCCCGTGGGTAATGCCACACAGCCCCCCCCGTGGGTAATGCCACACAGCCCCCCCCCCGTGGGTAATGCCACACAGCCCCCCCCCCCGTGGGTAATGCCACACAGCCCCCCCCCCGTGGGTAATGCCACACAGCCCCCCCCGTGGGTAATGCCACACAGCCCCCCCGTGGGTAATGCCACACAGCCCCCCCGTGGGTAATGCCACACAGCCCCCCCGTGGGTAATGCCACACAGCCCCCCCGTGGGTAATGCCACACAGCCCCCCCGTGGGTAATGCCACACAGCCCCCCCGTGGGTAATGCCACACAGCCCCCCCGTGGGTAATGCCACACAGCCCCCCCGTGGGTAATGCCACACAGCCCCCCCGTGGGTAATGCCACACAGCCCCCCCGTGGGTAATGCCACACAGCCCCCCCGTGGGTAATGCCACACAGCCCCCCCGTAGGTAATGCCACACAGCCCCCCCGTAGGTAATGCCACACAGCCCCCCCGTAGGTAATGCCACACAGCCCCCCCGTAGGTAATGCCACACAGCCCCCCCGTAGGTAATGCCACACAGCCCCCCCGTAGGTAATGCCACACAGCCCCCCCGTAGGTAATGCCACACAGCCCCCCCCCCCCGTAGGTAATGCCACACAGCCCCCCCCCCCCGTAGGTAATGCCACACAGCCCCCCCCCCCCGTAGGTAATGCCACACAGCCCCCCCCCCCGTAGGTAATGCCACACAGCCCCCCCCCCGTAGGTAATGCCACACAGCCCCCCCCCCGTAGGTAATGCCGCACAGCCCCCCCCCCCGTAGGTAATGCCGCACAGCCCCCCCCCCCGTAGGTAATGCCGCACAGCCCCCCCCCCGTAGGTAATGCCGCACAGCCCCCCCCCCCCGTAGGTAATGCCGCACAGCCCCCCCCCCCCGTAGGTAATGCCGCACAGCCCCCCCCCCCCCCGTAGGTAATGCCGCACAGCCCCCCCCGTAGGTAATGCCGCACAGCCCCCCCCGTAGGTAATGCCGCACAGCCCCCCCCGTAGGTAATGCCGCACAGCCCCCCCGTAGGTAGTGCCGCACAGCCCCCCCCCGTAGGTAATGCCGCACAGCCCCCCCCGTAGGTAATGCCGCACAGCCCCCCCCGTAGGTAATGCCGCACAGCCCCCCCCGTAGGTAATGCCGCACAGCCCCCCCCCCCCGTAGGTAATGCCACACAGCCCCCCCCCCGTAGGTAATGCCACACAGCCCCCCCCCCCGTAGGTAATGCCACACAGCCCCCCCCCCGTAGGTAATGCCTCCGTAGGTAATGCCACACAGCCCCCCCCCCCGTGGGTCATGCCACACAGCCCCCCCCCGTAGGTCATGCCACACAGCCCCCCCCCCCGTAGGTCATGCCACACAGCCCCCCCCCCCGTAGGTCATGCCACACAGCCCCCCCCCCCGTAGGTCATGCCACACAGCCCCCCCCCGTAGGTCATGCCACACAGCCCCCCCCGTAGGTCATGCCACACAGCCCCCCCCCCGTAGGTCATGCCACACAGCCCCCCCCCGTAGGTCATGCCACACAGCCCCCCCCCGTAGGTCATGCCACACAGCCCCCCCCGTAGGTAATGCCACACAGCCCCCCCCGTAGGTAATGCCACACAGCCCCCCCCCCCCCCCGTAGGTAATGCCACACAGCCCCCCCCCCCCCCGTAGGTAATGCCACACAGCCCCCCCCCCCCCCCGTAGGTAATGCCACACAGCCCCCCCCCCCCGTAGGTAATGCCACACAGCCCCCCCCCCGTAGGTAATGCCACACAGCCCCCCCCCCGTAGGTAATGCCACACAGCCCCCCCCCCCCCCGTAGGTAATGCCACACAGCCCCCCCCGGTAGGTAATGCCACACAGCCCGCCCCCGTAGGTAATGCCACACAGCCCCCCCGTAGGTAATGCCACACAGCCCGCCCCCCCCGTAGGTAATGCCACACAGCCCGCCCCCCCCCGTAGGTAATGCCACACAGCCCGCCCCCCCCGTAGGTAATGCCACACAGCCTGCCCCCCCCCCCGTAGGTAATGCCACACAGCCCGCCTGCCCCCCCCCCCGTAGGTAATGCCACACAGCCCGCCCCCCCTCCCCCGTAGGTAATGCCACACAGCCCCCCCCCCGTAGGTAGTTCTACACAGAACCCCCCCTCCATAGATGGCACCCCCCCTACCTTTCTGTAGATAGCGCCACCATTCCAGGAGAAGTCCCTGACTTCTCCTGGAGCGGAATCCCCGGCCACAGCGTTGCCGAAGCTGTGGCTAGGGATTGGGGATTCCGCTCCTACAGGGAGCAAAAAAAATACATGCACTTCGCACTGTGAGGAGAAGAGAAAACAGGGCATGTCCGATTTTATTTATTTTTTTGGATGGCCCGGTTTCCCGGCCCATCAAAAAATCCGTTGTGTGTATAGCCCCATTTGGGGTTTATTATTCCTACTGCGGCCGTGTGACGGCCCTGTTGTGTGAATAGGGCCTTAAAGATGACCATGGGAATATAATTCCAGAGGATAAAGGGAGGGCTGAAATTGAACACATACTTTTCCTCTATGTTTACTGATAAACTCCCAGTGCCAGATATTCAGAGGGACAGTGATAAAGGTTCCCCACCTAATATTACCTGCTTAACACAGGAGGAAGTACAGCTGCGTCTGAGCAATTTAAATATTGATAGAGCCCCTGGCCCAGTCGGCATTCATCCACGAGTGTTAAGGTAATTGAGCTGAGTAATGGACAGACCATTGTATCTCATCTTCCTAGAGACTCTTGTAACAGGATCAGTGCCACAGGATTGGAGGACGGCTGATGATGTACCAATATATAAGAAGGTGGAACCGAGTAACTACCGTCCAGTAAGTTTGACATCGGTGGTATGTAAAATATTTGAGGGTATTCTAAGAGATGAACTGCAACAGTATATAGCGGAGAAAAGTCTAATAACCAGCATGGATCCATGAAAAACCGGTCGCGTCTAACTAACATCCTCGGTTTCTATGAAGAGGTAAGTGCAAATCTGGATGTTGGTCATGCGACTGATGTACTAAATTAGAAAGATAAAAAGAAGACACGGCGCCACATAGTGCAATAAAGCGAGGGAGTATAGTGTGCAATATGACCACAAGAAAATTGCTCACCTTGAGGATTGGATACCAGTAGGTATCAAAAAAGCATGAAGCTGCAGCCAGGTCCGTACACATGCAAAAGAGTTTTGCTGTCAGGTAAATAATAGGAGATTCAGGAAAAAGGACCACCGGCGCTGCTAATAATGTCGAGGCAATGATATAAATAATTAATATTTATTTGTAGGACAGGGCTACGCGTTTCGACGCCGGACCGGCGTCTTCATCAGGCCAATACACATTGTGCGATGCACGCATGTTTAAATACACAGTAAATGAGGACTAATTAACATTCAAACAAAAAAGAACCGCCAATACGGGCGGGTCAAAGGTCAGACAATAGAACTTACATAAGCGTCTTTTAAGAGACACAACCAACAACAGAAAAACATGTTTAAAACACTAAAAGAATTTATAAAACGGGAAACGCATAAATATCATATGGTTAATTAGAAATAAAACATTTATAAAGAGCAACAGTGGCAATAAAAAGGAAAAAATTGCTGTAAGCAAACACAATTTAAAAGTATTTGTATTATTAAACTCACCCTACGTACACTAGAGGTAGATCAGAAATAGAAGGGGAAATATACGGGATGTTTTATAAAAAGACGGAATACCGTAGCGCTGAAAGAGAAATTTGCAAGGCGTCCCTAAAACCTAGGTAACGCAAAAATACGGTGGCCGAAATGGGACATATGTATAATGAACCGCATATTGGAACGCAAAAATGACCTAACACAATCATAAGGGCAGTGAGCCGCAAGGTGGAACGCAAAGATCCAGAGAACAACGTCGGAAACATCCCCACGATATTGCGAACAGAAATAAGGACTCTATAAAATGTGAGTAATAAATTGAATAAGCTAAAGTTGTATGTAAATATAAGATTAAAACATTCCTAACTAAAAATTACTACAGTTATTACATTTATTACATTTACGGTGTGATTTCTTTCTTTATGCAAAATTTCTTTCTTTATATAAACATTAGTATAGGTGCATGTAGAAAAAGACGGGAAAAACAACAATTTATATTCAAAACCCGTTTACATAGATATTACTCAAATATTCAGAGAAATAGTACATTTATTCTAAGGACGTTTCAGTAAGGTCGTTTAGACCACTAGGGTGTAGAGTCTCAAGTTTAAAAATCCAGAAATTTTCTCTCTGTTTTAACCTATTAAACCTATTTGGCACATCCACTGGGATTTGTTCAATTGGTGTCACGACTATATTTTCAAAGTTACACTTGTGTTTGAGTGCACAGTGGCGGGACACACTGTGTTTAAGGAAACCCTGCTTAACATTAAAACGATGTTTATTAACCCGATTTCTCAGCGTTTGGGTGGTCCGACCCACATATTGCAAACCACATGTACAGTGTAGCAAATAGACCACATAAGAGCTCCCACAGTCTAAATGATTTTTAATGGGAAATTTTGCACCAGTTTTAAATGAAGAAAATTCAATAATTTTATCAGCGATGTTATCACAACAAAGGCATCTCTTATGCCCACAGAAAAAAGACCCCTTATTTCTCATTAGAGGATCTAAGGTTTTCTTTTTATTATTAGACAGTTTACTGGGTGCTAATAGGTTCCTCAGTGTTTTTGATCTTCTGAACGTAATTAACGGTTTTTCAGGGAGTAGTGGTTTAAGAAAAGGATCGCTAGTCAGAATGTGCCAATGTTTCATAAAAATGGACCTAATGTGTTTGCTACCTTTATTAAAAGACGTAATAAAATTTAAATTATAATCACTTGATTTAACTTTTTTGCCATCGGTAACGTTAGGTGCAAGTGTTTGGATGCATTCGAGTTGTGTCATACCCCTAGCTCTTAGTTCTGCCCCCTTAATTAGACTCTTAGGAAACCCTTTATCTATAAACCTTTTATTTAGGATACCACATTCTCTATTAAAACTAAAATCGTCAGAACAATTCTTCCTTATTCTGCGGTACTGGCCAAAAGGGACATTTTTTAGCCAAGGTGTATAGTACGCACTCCTAAAATCCAAATAGCTATTTACGTCGACACTTTTAAAATGGGTATTAGTACAAAAATGACTCCCATTCTTAGAAATCGTAAGATCCAAAAAATCAACAGTAATCCCCGAAAATGTATGCGTAAAACTGAGACCGAACTTATTCTTATTTAAAAAATCTATAAAAGCTTTAGCAGAAAATGCGTCACCTTTCCAAATAAAAAATCGTCAATGTAACGTTTATAAAAGACGATATTGTTGGTAAAATCATGTACATTCATAATGTGAGTTTCCTCAAAACAACCCATGTAAAGGTTTGCGTAGGAGGGTGCGAAACGCGACCCCATTGCACACCCCTTTATCTGTCTGTAAAATTGATTGTCAAATGTAAAAGCATTGTGTGATAAAATAAAATCAATGCATTCAATAATAAAATTAAGCTGTTTATTTGAAAAACGGAGGTCTGATGTAAGAAATGAAGAGATAGCTTCCATACCCTGTATGTGTGGAATGTTGGTATATAATGAGGACACGTCGGCAGTTAAAAAACTAAAATCAGATATATCACAATTGGATTGCAATTCAAAAAGATCCCTAATCAAATGAGTGGAATCTTTGAGGAAAGAGGGCAATTTCAAAACAAAGGGTTGGAGATGGATATCAACAAAATGGGACAAATTATTAGTAAGGGATCCTATTCCAGAGATGATAGGTCTACCCGGAGGATTCAACAAGGACTTATGTATTTTTGGGAGATGATACATGAAAGGGGTAGCAGGAAAGGGAACAGTAAGAAAACTCCTCTCTTTTTTGCATAGTAGATCATCATTATAGGCCGACTCAATAAGGGTTTTGTATTCAAGCTCATATTTAGGAATGGGATTAAAAGTTAGCTTTTCATAAAATAATGTGTCCGAAAGTAGTCTCAATGCTTCATTAACATAATCTCCTCTGTCCTGTACCACAATGCCACCCCCTTTATCCGCAGAGCGTATGACTATATCAGACATTTTTTGCAAATTCCTCAGTGCTGTGCGCTGAGATTTGGACAAGTTATCAGGAATATTGGAACAGTGTTCTATAGTCTTAAATTCTTTACTGATCAAATTTGAAAATGTTTCAATTGCCGGACCCCGATGATGGAGAGGATAGAAACAGGACTTGGGTTGTACATTAGTCCTCACAGGCATAGTATTGTCTAATGGAAGAGTGAACAAAGGGGGCACAAAGGGGGATATTGAAAAATGGCGTTGTAGGGTCAATTTGCGCAAAAATTTATTAAGATCCATAAACAAGTCAAATTCGTCAGGGGAGGAAGTGGGGCAGAAAGATAAACCTTTAGAAAGTAAACTTAGTTCATTATCATTAAAAATATGTTTTGATAAATTGAAAATTTTTAATGTGTCAGCCTGTGTTTTCTCTTTGGTGATAAGGGTAGGGCCCTTGTGATGACCTCTACCCCCTCTGCAACCTCTGAATCTAATTCTAGTTTTCTTTTTGATGAGAATTTTTGCATTTTTTTGGAAATAATTGCTGATATTCTGAGTCTTTGGGTATATAGATGTTAGTGGATTGCCGTCCTGAATTGGAAGTCTGGGAGTGATGGGGGGCATTGTGAGATGAGCAGACAGACCTAAAAAAGAACTACTATGATTGGTAGAATCGGGGAAAAAAATGAGATCATCAGGATTGGAAGAATTGTGAGAAAGAGCATGTGGAACGGAGGTAATGGGATAGAGAGCCGGTGATATGGAACAGGGGGGATAAGTGGGACATACAGTAATATCTATGGAATCATTGAAAATGGAAGTGTCAGATGAAAAACCAGGAGGTGTATCTGGAATCAGATTGAGTAGTTTTAAATGTGCATCTAAATCATGAGACCTAAATGCATGCTGTGGAATTGTACCCAGAGTCAGTGAGTGGGGTGTATGTTTGACATGAGGAACCAATATACTCGGACTAGACATGGAAACAGGATTCATACAAGAACCAGCCCTACTGGGACTAGAAAAAAGTGAAATATTGGAAGAAGAAGCACCGTTAGTTGTAGCTAAGTGATCAGATCTGGATTTGGGCCGCCTAGGGGAAAAATATTCCCTAGTGCCTTGCTTATGGTTTAGTCTGGATAATGCAGTAGCATGATTGTCCCGGTTTAACCGTTTTGTCAAAGGTCCTTTAGTGAATACAGGTACACCTATTGTTTTATTTGGCATTTTAGGAGTGTTGATAGAAGGGAATAGTTTAGTGGTCATAGGACGTGTGTAGGTCCAATCTCCAAGTTTGTTATTTAAATAATCTTTCCTATCCCTTTCAAGTTTACGCATTTTTTGGAGATAAGTGTTTTTTCAAAAACTTTTAATCGATCCAAAATAGAATATTCTAGTTTTTTAAAATCAGGATGATGACAGAAAGGATCAAACTGACTAGTAAGACCCTCTATGGTAGAGGCATGCGACTGATGTGATATAGTTTGAATTTTGCAAAAGCATTTGATAATATTCCGCACAAAAGTCTTGTTCTGATGCTACAAAGGCAGGGACTGGGGGACCATGTATGCAAGTGGGTGAAGAATTGGTTAAGGGACAGAAAACAGTCGTTATAAATGGTAATTACTTAAAATGGGCTGAAGTCAGCAGTGGTGTACCACAAGGATCTGTTAGGCCCAATTTTTAATCTCTTTATTAACCGTATTGTGACCAAGGGTCATTGATGCCCGTGTCCAGGTCACATTTTCCATTTCTGATATGCACTTCTTTAAACGATAATATCTTTGCAACCGCTTTGAATATCGTGACTATTTTTACTTTGTTTTTTAACAAGACTTATGAGGATTTCATTTTCTAGATTAGTTAAAATACATGTTTTAAATTTGTATTATTTTTATTATGAGCAGATGAATCACTAAAAATGTGAAAATAAGCAATGATTTATATGTATATCGATATATACGATGTACTGCTCTGTAACAATTAGTCTTCTCTGTCAGCCTGGATCGCTGTGAGGGGAGAGTGAAGAGGGCTATAAGGCTATATTCACATGACGTGAAAAAAAGGGCAGTTAACAACGGATCGACTGTCAGTTTTTCATGGCTTTTTTTGCATCAATGTGTCTCAAAATTTCAATCTGTTTCTTGGTCGTCTGACTATTTTAACCGCCGTTTGCCATCCATTTTTCATTAACATAAAAAAATAGATGAATTTTTTTTTTTTTTTGTCCCAGCCACCTAAAAACACCAGTGCCCATGTAGATAGTGACGCAATACCCCTGTAGAAAGTGCCACAGTGCCCATGTAGATAGTGACGCAATACCCCTGTAGATGGTGGCCACTATAAATAGTACCACAGTTCCAACTGTAGATAATGCCACACGTTAACAGCGCCACAGTGTTCCCTGTAGGTAGTGCCCATATAACACCACAGTGCCCATGTATAGTGCCACCCCATTTGTAGATAGCTCTATCCCCCTTGGGGATTCTGCTCCTAGAGGGAGCCCTTGATGTCTCTGACCATATATGGACAGTGACGTCCCGTCCTAACTCTAAAAACGGAATCCCCTGCCAGAGCGTCAGCAGCGCTAACACTACAAACACCAAAACCTCATCCGACCTGTAAAGCATGGTGGAGGGTGCATCGTCGTTCAGGGCTGCTGTGCTGTCTCAGGGCCTGGATGCCTCATGATCTTTAAAGGAGCAATGAATTCATGAAGCATGAAAACTTTTTACAGGAGAATGTAAGGGCAGCAATCCATAATCTCAAGCTGAAGAGCTGTCGGGTGATGCAACAAAATCATGACCGAAAGCACACAAGTAAATCAACTAAAGAATTGTTGAAAAAGAACAAGATTTGCATTTTGGAATAGCTGAGTCAAAGTCCTGACCTTAACCCCATGGCGATGCTGCAGCATAACCTGAAGAGGACTCTGAACACAAGGCATCCCAGAAATATTGAACCCAAACACATTTGCAGGGAGGAATTGTCCAAAACTCCTCTCCAACGTTGTGCAAATCTTATTGCAGCTCCAGGAAACGTTTGGTGGAGGTGACTTCTGCTAAAGGAGGATCTATAGGTTATTAAATTCAAGGGTTCACTTACTTTTTACTGCTTGCACTGTGGAAGTTTGCTCAATACAAGACGTGACCAGTACAACTGTTGGTGTGTTATTAAATCGTGTTGGTCTATAATTGGGACTCCGATAACAATGAGACCACATATTAGTAATCAATGCAGAAATACAGATAATTCCAAAGGGTTCACTTACTTTTTCTTGCAACTGCACAAAGGTGAAAATATGTTTTAATTGCTTCAAGTTACATTGTGATTTAATGTGCAGTGAGATTGCGATTATCTAGCATACTTAAGACTTTCAAATTGTCAGACTACAGGAAAATAGTGGTAGTTTGGATAAGCATATAAATATATAGTAACATACACGCTGTAACTAACTATACATTCTTCTCACCATTCTTGCCCTGTATACCACGCAGCAAAGCTTTTAAAGATCTCATCCTGCTTGATCTTCCTCTATGCTATGCAAACTCTCCTATGATGCCCCAGTACAACATGGGAAGCTAGAACCAGTACGATCTCTGCCTGCCAGGGAGGCTGACCTGTTATCTTCTCCATTATAACTGCGTAACAGGAGCGGTCTAATCATCATCAGTAACTGTAATGGAAGTTTGTCCCCCCCCCCCCCCCCATATGGCCCTTGTGCAACAGTCCATGCAATTTCATTTTACAGGAAGTTCTGGTGCCTGTATGAGTGACACCGTTTTATCCCCATTGGCTTTGCCTGTCTTCGAAGCGTGATTCAGATTGTAGCTATGCAATGACCCCAATGTGATCAAAAGACTGACATATGGAATTTCTTAATGGAACATATGGGAAATTTAAGTTTGACATGGAGTTTAACTTTAATGATTTATGTAAACTGTTAGCATGACAAGTATCTTTAAATACAGGTTATCTCCATTAAAAAATAAAGAATCCAACTTTTTCAATATACTATACAGACAGATGTATTTGTCTGACTTCACACCCGTGTATGTTGGCTTGGTTTTCTGTCCACGTGAAGTAGAATACAGAGTCAATATTATTCTACAGATGTTCACACACCTTTATTTTCAATACGCTACATGGTCCATCAAATGCTATAGCTTAGTCTATATTCTACCCTATCAGCACTGGTGTCAAGGTCAGCGATATGAAACCATTTTAGTGTTTAATATTGTGCCCACATGTAAATGATACCAAAGTAATCAGAACAGACGTAGGAAAAGTTTTCTTACCTTCCTCTGAGGCATCTTCTGGGGTTTTTTAAAAAAAATATATTCAACAAAACAAGGGCTGAAAAAACTGTGTTGATGCTTTAGGGTGCTCACAGCAACTGTTCGGCTTTACGAAACTTTTCTTAGCACAAACCAACAGCGATTTATTTTTATTTATTTTTTCCAGCTGTTTTTCTTAGACAAAAACACTGTGACCAGATGTTTGCTGTTAATCTATAAAAATATAGGATTATTGCTCCACACACACCATTTTGTTTTTAAAAATTCAGCATGCTATAAGTATGTTTTTTAATATGCCTTAAAAACTGCATGCAATTTATTTTTTTAGGTGTTTTCTGATGCGGTTTCAAAAGCAGGTCTTACCTTGCACCCTACCTAATGACATGGTTTTGAACCGAATGTACAGACCTGACCAAAAGACCTTTGACAGATGTTATCTTTATCTTTTGTAATGGCAGATAGCCTTTATTTGAAATGACAGGATTGTACATAAAAGTAACAGTATTGTAATAATGACAATTAGTTTAAATGTTTACAGTACATATATATATATTAGTTAATAAAAATTACAATCGGGGAAAAAAAGGCCACAAGGAATGGGTGTCTACCTGATTTCCGGTTTCTCAGCTCAGACGATAAAGGCAGAGTCTGGTTACCTGAAGGATTTGATTCATTGGGAAAGCAAATGACAAGGCTGGTTACTCTTCACAGGTACATGCAGGTGTATATGAATTAAGCATAAACCTATTTACATTTCTACATAGTCGTTTTGCATTACAAGACTTTTTCCTCTTTTGAAAGGTGAGGCTCAGCTGGACTTTCAAACGGAGAGACGTCAATAGACTATGGCAACAGCAGTACTACAAGCCGGATCTTACATGCAGGACAATTCTATCCTATACCCTAAACAGCTGGACACAATGGCCAAATCTTGGGGGAACTTGATGAATATGACGTTTATACTGAACACCATGTCAGAAAATTGCGTTATTGCATTAATGAATCTGCCCCAGGGTCAATTTTCAAGTGTTTGCACCTTGTATATAAACTAATACCAGAAAAGCTGTCAATCCCTCTGCGCGATGAGAGGCAGGGTTCACAGACTTTCTATGACTCCTGACAGTCATACAGCTTTTTACATGAAAATACTGAATTACCTCCCTGAGTTGGATTACATCCTCTCCCTCCTCCCCCTGCTTTCCTTTTCTTTCTCTAACCTCATGCACACGACCGTATTTTTTCACACCCGTAAATACTGGCGTAAATACGGGTCCGGTGTCACACGTATTCCACCCGTTTTGCACCAGTATTTACGAACCCGTGCTCGTAAATATGGGTCCGGTGTCACACGTATTCCACCCGTATTTACGAGCACGTTTTTGGCAGCAAAATAGCACTGCACTAATCGGCAGCCCCTTCTCTCTATCAGTGCAGGATAGAGAGAAGGGACAGCCTTTTCTGTAATAAAAGTTAAAGAAATTCATACTTACCCGGCCGTTGTCTTGGTGACGCGTCCCTCTCTTCACATCCAGCCCGACATCCCTGGATGACGCGGCAGTCCATGTGACCGCTGCAGCCTGTGATTGACCTGTGATTGGCTGCAGCGGTCACATGGCCTGAAACGTCATCCAGGACGTCGGCCCGGATGTCGAGAGGGACGCGTCACCAAGGCAACGGGCGGGAGACCGGACTGGAGAAGCAGGAAGTTGTCGGTAAGTATGAACGTCTTTTATTTTTATTTTTTACAGGATAGGGGATACATGTCTTTTGTTTATGGCAGAGCGGGGAGATACCTCCCCGCTCCGCCATAGTTTTCATTGTAGTCCCGGCGGTAGTTACGCCACTGGGCTGTGGCCTGCAGACCGGGTAGTCCCCTGACCTCGCAACGCTCCCGTAATCACGGGTGAACACACGGAGCCACCCATGATTACGGGAGCCCCATAGACTTCTATGGGATGCCCGTGCCGTTATTACGGCATGAAATAGGGCATGTTCTATCTTTTTTAACGGCACGGGTACCTTTCCTCTTATTTCTTTCCCACCTCACTCCTTTGACTTTCTGACATGCCTCAACCGAGATCCGTGTTCTCAGATCTATATTATACAATGTATGCTATACACACATTTAACTTACGGGTTCCGAACAGACTCATTGTGTACATTTTTATTGATAAACTTGCTATTATGTCTTCCGCCTAAATTGGCGTTATCGCAAACTGTTTTACTTGTATCTTACGATAACACTAGTTCTGTTTTATCTGTATTATCCCTGTAAAACCAATAAAACTGAATCAAATCCTAGAAAAGTTTATATCCCCGAAGTCCGTGTCTCCCCCTCTATCCAATGCTGCCCTCAGATAGGAGACCTGACAAACCCGCTTTAAATCCCTCCTTTCAGCTATCTGACAATTGAAGTTGCACAAATGATGTTGCTAGCAGTAAAATAAAGAAAGAAAGATAAGTCACTGGTGGAATCCTATTGTATTAGTTTATAGTGTTTCCATACAGTACAACTTACCTATCTATGTTGTATATACTGTCCTCAGTCATATGTATTATGATGATGAAATACCCCATTGCTCCCCTCACTGCATAGTGATCCCCTGTGTGCCATCCACCTGCTTCATTCGCTGAAATTAAGGCTTCAGGAATTAAAGAGCATCTGTCAAGTCTCCGTAGCATAGGATACAGGGGAGATGCTATGGTTGGCCATATATAGTTTTTTTATGATTTAGTTGAGTATTTTAATGTAAAAATCTGTTTAAATACTCCCAGGACTCATAGAGAAAGCCTGTATCCTGCTTCCCCCACCCACACACTGTGAATGACAGCTTTTCCCTGTATGCACTTTCATAGAGTTAAGCCGTCACAGGCTTTCCCTGAGTCCTGGCAGCGTTTAAACCGCTTTTTACATGGAAATATAGAATTAATTCAAGAAAAACAAATATCCCAAGCTGAGAGTGTCCCCCTCTATCATTTGCTGCCCTCTGTTACATGCTTAGGCCTCATGCACATGCCGTGCTCCCATACAACGTATGGGAGCACGGCCGGCAAAAAACAAAACATAGGACATGCTCCATATTTCCCAGCACGGTTCTACGACACGGACACCCTTCCGTAGCGATACGGAAAGTTGTCCGTGGCTAATAGAACCGGGCGGGTCCATAATTGCGGACCGTATTGCGGTCCACAATGCCAGAGTTTTTTTTTTACAGTTGTGTAAATGGGGCCTTAGGGTGTGTTCACATCAGCGTTCGGTTTTCGTTGACGGGTTCCCTCAGACCATTTTGTCAGAGGAACCCATCAACGGAAAGGCAAACGGTAACCATAGCATCCATTTGCATTACCATTGATTTCAATGGTAATGCTTTGGTTGCAAATGGTTTCCTTTTATCTCCGTTCTGTAAGGTTTCTGTTTTTTTGGCAGAATCAATAGCACAGTCGACTGTGCTATTGTTTCTGCCAAAAAACTGAAGCCTTACGGAACGGAGACAAACGGGATCCATTTGCAACTAAAGCATTACCATTGAAACCAATGGTAATGCAAACGGAAGCTATGGTTTTTGTTTACCTTTCCGTTGATGGGTTCCTCCGATGGAAAGGTCTGACAGAACCCTGACGCTGATGTGAACAGGCCCTTACATGTGAGATTGTTTTTGCGCTTGGCAATTAAAAAAAATAAAAAACTCCCGTTGCTGCCTGGAAACCGTCAACAAGCAAACCTGCTGTTGTTGAACGAGTTTGCGTTAATTCCCAGGGCAGCATGGCTGTATAAATAACTGATATTTCTTGACACCTGAACATTGAAAATGTCTGGTTAATCTCTTATATAGATGTGCCTCAGGGCGCACTATTAAAACTCTATTTTTATATAAAAAAATGATATGTCTTGCTACATTTAGCTCCCCAACATCTGGAGCATTACATCTACAGCTTCGAGAGACTTGGAAGACTTTATAAATAATAGCTATTACTATTCCATGCTGTAATTATAAAAACGATGGTTATGATTTGTATACAGCGTTCAGCCATAACATGAAACCACTAACAGATTAAGTAAATAACATTGATTATCTTGTTATAATGTCGCCTGTCAAGAGGTGGGATATATTAGGCAGCAAGTGAGCAGTCCGTTCTTGAAGTTAATGAGTTGGAAGCAAGAAAAATAGGCAAGTGTAAAGATCTGAGCGACTTTGACAAGTGCAAAATTGGGATGGCTAGACTATTGGGTCAGAGCATGTCCAAAACGGCAGGTCTTGTGGGATGTTCCAGGTATGCAGTGATTAGTATCTAGCAAAAGTGGTCCAAGAAAGGACAACCGGGGACAGGATCATGGGCGCCCAAGGTTTATTGATGCGAATGAAAAGAAAGGGCTGGCCCGTCTGGTCCAATCCCACCAGGACTGTTTCTATTAAAATGCAACAAGGCATACGCACCTCTGCTCTCAAAAAAATAAGAAGATTTGTATACATATATAGTTATCCAATAATACTGCTGTACACGACTAAATATTACCGCCATACTTTTACTGAACACTGCCCCCAAATAATCTATTTCAGAAACAATGTTGTCATAAATAGAATTACTCCCGGAAAAAAAGTGCCACACACACAGCGCCTCAGAAAATAATAGTGCCTCAAAAAATTATAGTGCCAATCAGATAGTGCCCCACATGACAAACCGGCAGAGGCAGTATGATGCTCTGGGAAATGTTCTGCTGGGAAACCTTGCGTCCTGGCGTTCATGTAAATGTTACTTTGACATGTACCACTTACCTAATCATTTTTGCAGCCCAAATACACAAATCATGGCAAAGATATTCTATAATGGCAGTGGCGTTCTACAGCAGGATAATGCGTCATGCCACACTACTAAAATTATTATTAGTATCATTATTAGAAGAATAGTTTGAGGAACATGAGAAAGAGTTCAAGGTGTTGACTTGGCCTCCAAATTACCCCGATCTCAAACTGATCGAGCATTTGTGGGATGTGTTGTAAAAAAAAGGCCGATCCATGGAGGCCGCACCTCACAACTTACAAGACTTAAAGGATCTGCTCCTAACGTGTCAGCGTTGTTTTGTCGGCATGAGGGGGATCTACACAGTATTAGCCAGGTGGTTTTTATGTTATGGCTGATTGGTGTATATTTTTGATTTGCTGGTGTCCCCTGATTTAATAATAGAAAAAAAGTTGGATCAACTCACCCATCTTCTCCACTGAATTGATTTCTCCAGTGCACGACAACAGGGCTAGCTCCCAAACAACGACATATCATATGAAGTTTTCGAGCAAACGGACTAAAATCCTTCAAACTTTATTAATCAAAGATACAAAGTAATAATGTTAGAAACAACATTTCCACACTCACGTTTTGCGCAGTCGGTAGCCTTTAATCTTAGAAATGATTAAGAGTTACTTACAGATCAAAAAGCGTAAACGGAAATGTGTTTTTTAATTGTATTACTATGTGTCTTTGATAAATGAAGTTTGTAGGAAAAATTCATGTGCTATAGTCCCCTGATTTACAAAAACAAGGTCTCTGGGGAAACGCATTTATACCTCTTAGTTGGTTCTTTTTATAGCATATATGTGCCTGGGCTATTATTGCAATCTATTTGTATTGATTTTTTATATATTGCTTTATATGTGAGGACCTATTAGAGACAACTAGCGGCTCGGGTGCAAGGACGCCCTCGTCAGTGCACTAATGCCACTATTTTCTGTCTTAGGACAAGAATAGAACTTTAAATGGATAGTGTTTGTATATGCTTTGATTGTTCATAACACTGGGTCTACTAGTTCTTAAAGAAGTTTTCCCATCTTGGGCATTTATGGCATATCCACAGGATATGCCATAAAAGTCTGATGGATGCGGTTGCCACCGCTTGGAACCACACCTATCTCTAGAACGGGGCCCCCTAAACCCCGTTCTAGCTTACTCGACTCCACTGCCTCCCAGCCACTAGTTAGGTGGTCGGGAATTACGGAAAAAGCCGAGCTCACTAAGCTACGCTGTTTCCGTAACTCCCATAGCAGTGAATGGGAGTTATGGAGACAGCGTAGCACAGCGAGCTACACTGTCTCCATAGCTATTAAATTACAGAAACAGCGTAGCTCGTCGTGCTACGCTGTTTCAGTAACTTCCATTCACTTCTATGGGAGTTACGGAAAAAGGGTAGCTCAGCAAGCACTCGGCTGTTTCCGTAACTCCCGACCACTTAACCAGGACGTGGCCGGGGGGCAGCAGAGATGAGTAAGCTAGAACAGGGTTTAGGGGGCCCCGTTCTAGAGATAGGTGCGGATCCAAGAGGTGGGACCCGCATCTATAGGACTTTTATGGCATATCCTGTGTCCAAGATAGGAAAACCCCTTTAAAGGTATTGTCCAGTTAAGACAACCCATTTTGATATACACTATTAGGGAATTCTGATTCAATAGAAGGGGGTTCTCTGTTCAGGATCCTCTAGTCTTGGCCAGAGTAAGCAGTTACAAAGAGCGTCTCTCGCCCTGCAGGACCTGCCCTGTCCTGTATTACACAGACAACCCATTGATATGAATGGGCACTGTGTAATGCTTAGTTTCCTCTGTGGTGGCACTGCAGGGAAATTGAACTCTTACTGCCAGGTTAAAACACTGATTACAGCAGATCGCTGGGGGAGTTGGGGGACACATTGTGCTCGACTTATTGTCAAGGGACCCTTCTAACAACTAGGGATTTTCAAAAGTGGAGAACCCCTTTGTACTGATTAACAAAGGCCCTGCGACTAATCTCACACTTTACCCTTTCATGTGTACGCCATTTTGAGTGAATGTTAAATTTTCCTGTTCTGAGGTAGTGAGTGATTTGTTTAGGTAAAGGTGCCCCACTTTGTTTCTCTTATTGCCCACTGTGCATATTATAAGTCAGTACAATGAAAAAGTAATGACAGTATTTATCACACGGACATGCATTGATGATACACGCTAGGAGTGGAACCCATCTTTAAATCACCTTTGTTGATGGAGAAGGGATGGTAAACAAGTGAAAATATAGCTGCTGTTTAAGTATTTCAAGAGGTTTTCACTCAGATATTTTCATATCGTCCATGGACTCTAATAGACGGGAACCACGCAAGAGTGGAAACTTCTCTGCATGGAATGGGGACTGGGTGCCAGTCCTCTCAAGATCTATGAGGATCATAGTAGTAGGACACCCACGATGAGGCTTTTTATAACATATCTAGTGAATATACAATAAGGCTGTGTACAAAGGTCTAGGTAAGGCTGGGTTCACACGACCATGTTACGTCCGTAATGGACGGAATGTATTTCGGCCGCAAGTCCTGGACCGAACACAGTGCAGGGAGCCGGGCTCCTAGCATCACAGTTATGTACGACGCTAGGAGTCCCTGCCTCTCCGTGGAACTACTGTCCCATACTGAAAACATGATTACAGTACGGGACAGTTGTCCTGCAGCGAGGCAGGGACTCCTAGCATCGTACATAAGTATAATGCTAGGAGCCCGGCTCCCTGCAGTGTGTTCGGTCCGGTACTTGCGGCCGAAATACGTTCCGTCCTTTTCAGACGTAACATGCTCGTGTGAACCCAGACTAAGGGTATGTTCACACGGCGGGGGTCCGTAACGGCTGAAATTACGGGGATGTTTCAGCCTGAAAACATCCCCGTAATTTCAGCCGTACCGGCATGTGCAGGCGCTTGAACGCCGCGTCAATTACGGCCGTAATTAGCGCTGCTGTTCATTGGAGTCAATGAATAGCGGCTCCAATTACGGCCAAAGAAGTGACAGGTCACTTCTTTGACGCGGGCGTCTATTTGCGCGCCGTCATTTGACAGCGGCGCGTAAATATACGCCTCGTGTGAACAGACAAACGTCTGCCCATTGCTTTCAATGGGCAGATGTTTGTCAGCGCTATTGAGGCGCTATTTTCAGACGTAATTCGGGGCAAAAACGCCCGAATTACGTCCGTAAATAGGCCGTGTGAACATACCCTTAGAATGAGTTTTATGCTGTAAACTGAAAATGTTGACAAAATGCAGTTTGCGGCAAAAAACACATATTGACCATGATGTATGAACCCAGCCTATTACACCTCTTGCACATGACCGAGTTCGGGCTGTGAAAAACGGTCCGAGTGTCGGCTGGATATCCCGGGCCGACCGCGGTTCTGGTGAACGAGACTCCTGGCTTCATAGATATTTTATGATGCTAGGAGTCCCTGCCTTGCCACGGAACTGCTGTTCCGTACTGAACAAAATGATACAGTACGGAACAGCAGTGCCGCGGAAAAGCAGGGGCTCCTAGCATCATAAAAGTCCCGTTCACCTATACCGCGGTCAGGCCGTGAAATCCAGCCAACACTCGGACTGTTTTTCACGGCCCGAACTCAGTCGTGTGCAAGAGGTGTAAACGCCTTTTGTGGGAAAAGCCCTTCAGTATAGGACACAGGCACTAACCGAGAACTCAGGGATCGACAAGACATTGACAATTTGTCTTAGCCAAAGTAATCTGAATAATTCCGTATTGTTCTTAAACGTGTCCCGGATTTAAAATGACATCTTCAAATTTAAGAAAAGGACCTGAGTATGACCTGATTTGATCACCGCTTTGCAGTTGTCCATTGAATACTCTGCTCTGCAAGTGCTGCAAGACAACAATGGGATGTGAAGTTCTGGATTTTACAGAAATGACTTTTACAATATTCTTCCAAAGTCTGAAAACAACATTGAGTGGCTAGATGCCATTTCACATTACAGTCGTTTTGTTTTTCATCATTTTCTTGCTGTTTGTTCATGTAAAATAAACTAAAGATTGTGTATTCCAAGTTAGGTCCTTACTACACTAAAGCTGTGAATGGATCTCATCCCTCAGTAACGCAGATTCTCTTTTCTGAGAAAGTTTAACACAGTTTAAGGAAAATACCAAGCAGAAATAAAGCGAGTATCTGAGAAGGACAATGGTTAACGGTGTCACATCCAATAGTCCTGCAGGTACTAATGTCAACAAGTCATTTCTAGTTCTTCATATGGACCTTACTATTTGTCCCCTAGTGTAGGAGTGCCATCTAGGCTGTTCTCAGATCCAACTGAAGAGTCCCGAGAGGAGCGCCCTTGCAAGAAACGAATAATCTTCTCAATAGTTGCATCCTGGTACTCGTGTGACCACCTGGGAATACAAAATGCATTACGCTTGAAAATAATTTTGACAAAATTATAGGAACGGTTATTACTTAAAGGGATATTCTGGTTTTATCAAATAAATGTTATTCTTCGTATACTAAAAGCAATACAATTTTCTTAAATACTTTCTTTATAAATTCTTGTAGAACTTTTCATTATACAAAAAAAATTATGTCTGGAAACGTGGAACAAACTTTTAACAATTATAATCCTGTCATTTCCGATTGCATCAAAGATAAAAGAATACAAGTGTCATTTGTTTGGCCTATTATGCAGAGCCGTCCTACCTTTAGAATTTGTTGTCCTAGTCTAATCACACAACCTTTCTACTTATTTTCCTGGACTAAATCCAAACACGAACTCAACTTTGATTTTATTGAGACCTAGGAATTATTAAGTGGATATTGCACTTATACAGCCACTAGTATTGGTGACTAAGATTTGGTAGGCCTAATACCTGGTACTGTTTTAAAAAAAAAAAAAAAAAATCTGTGTGTATACTTGGAGATTATGATACTGACTTGGGGGAATCTATATACTGTCTTGATAATTAAAGGTGTTGTCCAGTATTATGACTGATGCACACAGCATTTCATGGCTCTGTACCAGTTCTGGGTGGTAGGAAGCTCCCCTACTAAAGTAATGTTATAATATGGAGGTTTCTGTACCTCCATATGATGCCGTATGGATGTGTTTAAGCACTATGAATGGCTTCTGTATGGTGCCAATTTTTCCCATAGAAGTCAATGTAGACTGAAAAATTGCACCTGTGTATACTGATCCATGTGATATCTCCGTATGGATACCCAATGCTACTGGCAAGGAGGACTGAAGCAAGAACTACGTGACAATTCATATGGTATCTGTATGAAACACCATATGGAAATTATACAATATCTGTACAGGACACAATAGGGACACATACAGTCAAAATAAAGTACAATATTAATTTCCTTCCCCCCCCCCCCCCCCCCATGTGGCAAAACTGTCTAGAATCGCCCAGGGGGGCTTGCTTTGCCTTCCTCTGTATCACACCGCTCGGTCTGAGAAAGGTGAGCTTGATCTTCATGCTGCATCATTGCTTGTGTGCCCAGATTTAAGGTCCCGAGTCATGATAAACGATTTTTTATTTATAAAAAGTTAAAAAATCCGCAAATCTTTAGTGTTGGAGAGATTAATAGTAGTGCTTACTTGATTCCATTAAACTTTAACACAGCTCTCATATCTTCAGGGAGGCTCAGCGGGTTTGGCCATTCAAAGTGATCTGTGACCGGCACAATGTTCTTCCCACAGTCCAGTGCTGTGGCAATCTCCTAAAACAGTCATGTAAGTACATTATTTACATGGTAAGGGATAGGGACAGATGGTCAAGACAAGGTGAAATCATGGTCCTCATTCTTTTATGTACTTGTGCTTGAGACATAACTTTCATCTGTCAAATTCTGGCACACAATGTACAACATACATACAATATATATTTACCGGGGCTCATGCTAGACTAAATTTACTGAATACGAAGAACCTAAAATACAGTGCCACTAAACCAGACCTTCAATACAGAGCTACTGTTGATATACACTGAGACTGAATACACTCTCATTTATCAACTTAATGGGTAACTAAATGTTCAACAAACTTCAGACATGTCAGTGACATGTCAGAAGTTTTGATTGGTGGGGGTCAGACCCTCACCAATCGCTAAAACGAAGAACTCGTGTGAGCGTTGAGCCGCTTCGTTCCTATTCAGCTTTTTACGGAAAGCCGATGTAGAGGTGTACGGGCTCATAGACTTTATATTGAGTCGATACACTGCTACATCGATTTCCGGGAAAAGGCGAACAGAAACGAAGCGGCTCAGCGCTCACACGAGCACTTCTGCCGTTTCGCTTTAGTGATTGGTGGGGGTCTCAGTGCTCGGACCACCACCAATCAAAACTTCTGACATGTCACTATGACATGTCAAAAGTTTGTTGAACGTTTGGTTACCCTGTATTCTCCAGGAACCAAATATAGGATGTTAAATACAAACCGCAATAAAAATTAGATAAAGTAACTGTGGTTTGTTAGATGTGCCGCCATTTAAAGAGGTTATGTAGAAATACTCTTTTTGGGCATATAGACTAGGTTGTCCGCTATTGAGTAAGACCACCCTCAAGTGATATTGAACTTTCCAGCTGTATGTTCAACCTGACAGGTTTGTTTTAAGACGTCAAATATGTGATATTCCACTAAACTCTCTTGTGTTTATTTGACTTACTTTGTGTACCCAGTCCTTGCATTCTATGTCTCCCATGCATTTATCCAATGATCCAGCAGAGAGAACGAGGACAAAGTTTCTAGCGCTGATAACACTTTGAATCAATTTGTCCTCAAATTTTCCTGCCTCCAGCTTTTCCACATCAATAAAGGCACTGAAACCATGGAGGTATAAATGTACCTTGAGGAGGCTGTCAAAACATAAAGACCATTAGATAATGTGCTCTACAATCCAACACAAAGTCTTAAAGTCAGATACTATACGAAGAAGCAGAATCTTTGGAAATAGCAATGTTTATACTACATTTTAGTATAATATACTGTATATTGATTATTATTGACAATACTGTATATTTATAGTTATGGGTAGAAGAAGTCATAAAAGTAAGAGATTTGGCAGTAACAATAATGTAGGTCATACCTGGCCAGCTGAGATCCTGTGTTCCTGCGATAACTGATGAAAACATCAGGACCATCATAGCTGGATTTACCTATACTGCATGGCAGAGGCGAGTGCAGCATCTCTGAGATAGACAAGGAAGATAAGTTATTTCAACACACAATACTGTAACCTAAAGCAATCCCTGTTATAGGGATTGCTTTATATATATAGGTAAGTAATGACATAAAATTCGCTGCTGCATTTGACATACTAGATCAGAGTATTCACTAATACGTTCAAAACTGGGGACATACTGGTGACGTGTAGGAGGTACCAGGTTTCCAATATATCATACCATAAAACAAGGGTGTAACTATGGAGCTGTAAACCAAACCAAACAAGAAATGATATCAATGCACAATCTGTAGGTTCAGAAAATCAGGACAAATTATGTGAAAATTGAGTCAGTATAGCTGAAAGAGGTTGTTCACTTCTAACAATCCCCTTTGATTGAATGGTACCCCAAATATAAGCTTATCACAGGTCCTCCCGCTACTGGGACTCCCAGCAATCAGCTGTAACCTGTGGGAGAACCCCGCAGCAAATGTATCATTCCCATGTAGCGCCATCACAGGGAAGGTGTAGCTGTCCAAGAAATGGAGAGTGAGAGTGAGACTCTATTCAGCCGCTCTCTGTTCTAGCTAATAGGTGCAGACAACGCCTCTAACTAGAACACAGAATAGTAATGCAGAGCAGTTTAGCTGGCATGAGACAGGTAACTACTGCTGCAAATCAACACAATGTATATTCAGCTGCTTTATTATAGACTGGTCAATGTGCACAACATATATAAAACCAAATGTACTAATATATAAATATAAATACTGTATATAGTGTCATAAAAAAAAGTTTGCTGTGCAGTTTAAAGCAATGTATTATTTTCTGTAAGCAGCCATTTCAGGCTAGGAAGAGGATGACGGTAGTGTTATTTAATGGGCTTATCGAAAGGGTCTGCCCCATGATCATTGCTTTATCTCACACATCTGTAGTTCTGAGAACCACTAGAAACATTTACATGCAGACATCTGAATGGTATTAGTGGCTATTAACGCCTTAACAGTAATATATTGATCACTATGAGGAATGAGAATGCAGTGATTTCGATTATTTATACTGATGTGAAGATATATACACAGTGGAATCACATTATTATGACCTGCTCCTACTTTCGACGTCGGCAGCGCGTAGCCCATGAAGAAAGTGATGTGTCGTGGGCTGGCTTGGTGGGTATATAAGGTGTGCGATAGGCTGTCTGAACACATATCACTAGTTGTTGCCATGGGTAAAAGGGCCGATTTATCAGAGTTGCAAAAAGGGATGATTATTGGGTTTCAGGCCATTGATGTGAGAGGTGAACGTCGGCTACGAAGGTGTGCGAGGGCCGAACGACATGCTACAGTGGAGCATCTCACTGTGAAAATCAACCAGGGGGCTATCAGACGTGTGTCTAAAACAACAGTTCAATGAACCCTACTGCCAATGGGGATCTGAAGCAGACCGATGGTCACTGCTCCTAGGCAAATACGGTGAATCGGAAAAAAAGGCTTAAATCTGCACAGCAATCTGGGAATTGGACCACCGATGATTGGCAAAGGGTTGCCTTCTCCGATGAGTCAAGGTTTTCTGCTTCATCGAACGGATGGACATTGGCGTGTCAGGCGGGAAATATCGAGAACAAACACCCTGCAACCATTGCTGGAAGAACACAAGCTGGTGGTGGCAGCGTTATGGTCTGGGGAATTTTT
Source organism: Rhinoderma darwinii (assembly GCF_050947455.1). Lineage (NCBI taxonomy): Eukaryota > Metazoa > Chordata > Amphibia > Anura > Rhinodermatidae > Rhinoderma > Rhinoderma darwinii. Next base: position 406,821,080 of record NC_134688.1, read on the forward strand.
TCATGTCATTCTCTGGGCCCACTCATCCATGTGGAAGGCAATCTGAACCGATTTGGGTATGAATCCATCGTTGCAGATCACGTCCACCCATACATGCCGTTTGGCTTCCCTGGGGCAGATGGAATCTTCCAGCAAGAGAATGCGACATGTCACAGGTCAAGAAATGTCCGACAGTGGTTGGAAGAGCACGACCAAGACTTCCAAGTACTTCCCTGGCCCCCTAATTCACCAGACTTGAACCCAATTGAGCATCTGTGGGACCATCTCGATCGTCTTGTTCGCTCTATGGATCCTCCTCCACGCACCCTCAAACAAATGTGGAATCCACTGCAGTCAGCATGGCTCCAGATACCGGAGACAACCTACCAGCACCTTATTGAGTCACTCCTAGCCCGCCTAGCTGCTGTCCGTGCTGCACGGTGGCTACTTTGGATATTAGCTGGATATTAGTCACATAATAATGTGACTCGACTGTGTATGATGTTACTGCAACACGTTAGTGCAGACTAAGTATTTCCTTATAGTTATGTGGGATAATAGATTCTAAATAAGGAACATTTAGAAAATCATCTGTAGAATTCAATTTTTACATATTCCTCAGACTATGAATAGGGATTATATATTTAAAAAAAAATATATATTTTAAAAACTGGATATTTTTTAGGAAAGCGCTCCTCAATGAGAAGAAAAGGCAGGTAAGTGCTGGTAAGCTGATTTATTTGAGCAACATAGGATGGGCAACGCGTTTCAACGCAGGACATGCGTAATTCTATTACAATTACTGTATTCATTTTCCCTCAAAACAATATGACTGAACCGTAATAAGTTCTCCTTCACCTCCTTGTACTGTTGCATCCTCCGTCTGTAGTGTCCTTTTGCTTTTTGCATTTGTTTTCCCCTATACGGCCACCGTAGCCACTGTGGTCTCCTTGACTACGCTGACGCCGGCTCGTGTTGTTTGTTGTATTTTTCTTTTCTCTCTTCACTTGGGCGCGCTCTGCCGCTCGTGCTGTCCTCGTCTGCCTACTTCTACACTGTCTCCTCTGAACCTCGGTAAGCCCCCTGCTCTATTGACCTCTCCATGTTTAGAACTCATAAATTTCATTATGTCCACTTTGCTCTTTCCTTCCGTGTGTAATATATTTTGCTCCTTAAATACTGTTCTGCATTTTGTGGATTACTTTTGAATCTCCATTTCTGCTGTTATTACCTGTTTTACATATATACCTACATGTGTATCTCTATGTATTTTCTTATGTACCCAATGTTTTTACAATTTTGCCAATTAACCTAATGACGTCTGTCACACCAAACAGACCTATTTCTCGGCCTGACGAAGACGCATGTCCTGCGTTGAAACTCGTTGCCCATCCTATGTTGCTCAAATAAATCAGCTTACCAGCACTTACCTGCCTTTTCTTCTCATTGAGGAGCGCTTTCCTAAAAAATATCCAGTTTTTAAAATATATATATTTTTTTAAATATATAATCCCTATTTTCCTGCGGCTCAATTCTCTTGATGCCGGTACCTGGATACGGAAAGCTGCAACCTGGTTACTAAAACGGCCTTTTACATTAAGCTGTACCTGCCAGTACTAGCTTTTATGGTTCATCTTGCACCAGTTGGCGCTGTGTATATTTTTCTCGCTTCAGATATCAGACTATGAATGTATGCCTTCTATAAGGGTATATCTTCTATATATAAATAACTTTGACCAATTCACAGTGAAAAAACCCCAAAAAAACATCACTGGACAACAATCTGGACAACACTACTGAGTAAGTGTGCATAGAGGTATGAGGTAAAATAAGTGATTGGCTTCAGTTCTAGCCCAGTGTCATGAATAATTCCCTAATTTTACAAGACAAGATATCTCATGAGTACACTGTCTTCAGATAATTCAATGTGATGCTGCCTGGCAGACCATAAAGCTTACATCTTGTACCATAACCAGCAAAGCTTGAAAAGGCTTGTGATTCTCTACAGGTACAATTTACCATTTATATGCTGACGTGGTTTATTTTTACCAGTTGTCAGTTGGACACAGAATGGCAGAAATATTAGGACAATGTCCTTACAAAACACACATATGTACGTACTCTGACTGGGGATTGAAATATTCATCATGTAGATAAATTAGCAAAAAACTATTTGTCAAAAAATAAATTCTTTTTTTTATTTTTTTTAAATGAGCAATGTCATAAAGCAATGGCCTAGGCAGGGTACACCACCACTATGGGGCCCATTCCAGGTGCGAAACCTCAGATCTCCAAGCTTTTTAGAGTCATTTCAAAATGTCTTCTCTTACCTTTACCAGGAAAAGTTTAATTTACATTTTTCTATAAGGTCATCCTTTTACAGCATACTCTACTGTTACAAAGGCTACTATATACACATACATATATTTTGGCTGATACAAGCAATGGCGGATCATCATATGGCCAATTTGGGCGGCCGCTTTTGGCGACAAAAACCGCAACAGAACTGCATTGTGTATGTTCTGCAAAAGGACCTGCAGACATAAGGTCACATGACCTAATGTCTGCAGTTCTTGATACTGATCAGAGACCTGCAGGTCACATGACCGCAGGTCCTGGAACTGCAGCAAGACTCCAGAGGGAAGACTGAGATGAGCTGCTGTGTAAGGGGGATGGATTTGTTTAAGAGGTCTGTATTAGATTAGTTGGTCTGGGGTCTGTATTTAGGGGGTCTGATCTGGGGTCTGTACTAGTTTAAGGGGTCAGGGGTCTGTATTTAGGTGGTGTGGTCTGTATTTAGGGGTCTGGTATCTGCATTAGTTTGGGGGTCTGTATTAGTTTAGGGGTCTGTATTTGTTTAGGAGTTTTGGTCTGTGGTCTCTATTTAGGGGTCTGGGGTCTTTATTAGTTTAGGTGGTCAGGTCTGGGGTCTGGTCCGAGGTCTGCATTTAGGGGGTCTGGTCTAGGGTCTGTATTTATTTAGGGTGCTTATTCTAGGGTCTGTATTTATTTAGGGTGCTTGTTCTAGGGTCTATATTTATTTAGGATGCTTGTTCTGGGGTCTGCATTTGTTTAGGGGGGTCTGGTCTGGGGACTGCAATAGTTTAGAAGGCTGGGGTCTGTTTGTACTCTAGGATCTGATCTGTGGTCTGAATTTATTATTCTGAGTAAAAGGGGTTGTCCGGGCACATGGATAGGTCATCAGTATGAAAAACCGGTTAGTGCCCTGACAATCCCTTTAATGTATGGGCCTGGGCGTTGGTGTCTACATTTTTGTGTTTCTACAGAGGCTGGAAATGGCTGCAGAAGTGAGGGGCAAAGATTTCTCATCAGGAAACTCTGCAGACATCAGGAGAAGTCACCATAGCGGTCTGTGTCAGATGGAGAAGAAAAGCAAAGAAAACGTCTCCCGTCAGAGAAGACGTCACTTGTGAGTCACTGGATCTATAAAGGATCTGTCCCCTCTCCTGACATGTCTGTTGTAGGAAGTCCTTGTATTCCACATAAAGTCTTTGTGTACCCAGGACTAATAGACAAATGTGTGTTACCTTTCCCATTGTCAAGAGAATGTGTCCCTACAAGTGTGATACTGTCAGCGATGGTTGGAGAGTGTCAGTATGTAGGGACACAGCCCTTTGACAAGGGGAATCGCAACACCAATTTGTCAATACTCGTACAGAAAGCTGGTGTTCACTATAGACACGGCGCGGCGAACAAGGGGGGAACAAGTTTAGGGAATAGCCATGGGCATATGATCTACTGAATACGCCACAGGATACAAGTGAACAATCACAAGCATTATGTTGATAATATATTCCTGTATAGTAAAGAAAAAACCTGACGCTTTTAGCCTATAAAATCAAGAAAATCTTGCAGGATGGATTTGGTTATTCACCTCTATGAGTTATAATGCAGAATAATTGAATAAATCTTGTTTGGTCCTGAATTATATCCTGAAGTCTTGTTTGTTGAATTATGTAACAGTGGTGGCTGGTCATGAACTCACCTCTGGCTGCTGTCAGAATACGGACACGGTGAAAACCTGTTGTCATGTGACAATCCTTCTCTAGCTGCTGCTCAGTCACGTGATGCAGGAAATTACGATCAATGCCGCAGGTAACCAGATTGTAGGTATATTGCCTGAACCGTGGCTCTAAACTGCCAAGCCAATCAGCCAGATTACTGCGATCACATGTTGAGTAGTTTGCAAAAGTTTTCAACTCCACCAGTTCCCTCAGAAATCTATGAAAAAGGTAAGAAACATCATCTTAATATTACATAGATAAATGAGGTCTCACTGGTGCCAGTCCCATGTTATAAAAAGCCCCTACATTAATCTCAATATTACTGTATATCAGCTATAGAAATTTCCAGCTTATTGATTGTGCCCATAGAGCGATAGCACTTAAAAGGGTTGTCCTACTATTAAATATCACATTCATTGTATAGATCATAAAAAATGAACACTATTTGCCAATTACATGCTGTTAAAAAAACAAAACCAATCCAGCGAAGAGTTATATTTTCATAGTATGGCACCACCTGGTGTTACAAGTGTATAGCAATGTGCACCTCTACCTAATGAGCTGAGCGCTGGTGGTCAAGCATGCTCATGAGAAAGGTAATTTGATATGCTAGAAACACTGCATATTACTTCAAAACAGCTATTAACTGCAGTTCTGACTTTTGGAATGAAAATTATTAATGGGAGTACCCCTTTAAGAAGTTTTCTACACTAACACTTCTTACATAGGTAAAAAACATACCCCCCAATTCAGTCCTCTGCAGCTATTGGCTGAAGCTACGGACCCCGTCATTGTTGCCTGCTTATTCCCATGCCTGCCAACCTTGCTTATCAGTGGAGAGCTTTCTGCTCTCTTAGGCCTAATTCACACGAACGTGTGCGTTTTGCGCGTGTAAAAAACGCTGCGTTTTGAGCGCGTTGCAGTTCCGTGTGTCATCAGTGTTTGGTGCGTGTCTGCGTTATTTTCACGCGTATGGCATCCTTATGTCACGCGGTTTTGACATTTACAAAATGAAATTAAGGAGGTGGTTTTCTTTTTCCCATCACTTCTTGAGCAACTGTTGCGCAAATCACGCACAGCACACGGATGCGTGATGCGCAAAAAACGCTCAAGTATAGGACATGCAGTGAGTTTCATGCAGCGGACACACACTGCGTGAAAAACACGGAATGTCTGAATGGCCCTATTAACTTTCATAGGTCCGTGCGACGTGTGTGATTTTCACGCGCGTATCACGGACGTGAAATATGCTCGTGTAAATAAGGCCTTAGGATATGTTCACATGGCTTACTAAAAAACGTCTGTAAATACGGAGCTGTTTTCAAGGGAAAACAGCTCCTGAGTTTCAAACGTTTTTTTAAGCCACTCGCGTTTTTCTCTGCATTTTTTACGACTGTCTTTGGAGCTGTTTTTCTATAGAGTCAATGAAAAACGGCTCCAGAAACGTCTCAAGAAGTGACATGCACTTCTTTTTCGTGGGCGTTTTTTTACGCCAAAAAACGCTCCGTCGGAACAGAACGCTGTATTTCCTATTGAAATCAATAGGAAGATGTTTGTAGGCATTCTGCATCCGATTTTTCAGCCATTTTTCGGGACGTTTACGGCCCCAAAAACGTCTGAAAACACTATGTGTGCACATACCCTGAGGGCTCATTCACATGAGCGTGGTTCTCGTCCGATATACACCACGTCACAAGTGACGTGTCGTATACCCGGAAAAGAATTCAAGATCAACAAAGCGGCCGGAGCCACAGCAGAGACTGACGTCACCCGTCAAGTTCCCCACGGCGGGATCTGGAAACGGGGCCACTTTGGAAAACGTAAGTATATTATTTAAAATTACAAGCATTAACACAAAGTCATTAAATCTCGGACAACCCCTTTAATCTCAACGCCAAGGAGAAATAGTATAAGTAAGCGCTGGACATATATTTGAATGCATACCCATTTTAAAAAAATTCTTTTAAAGTTAAACCAAGTTCCTAATTTTCCATTAGTGAATGAAGTCCTATCGTGCTATCTTTTTATGGTTACATTAAAATGTACCATTAGTGATGTGGCAGAAAGCATCACAGCCGAAAAATCAAGCGGAAACAAAAAATGTGTTAGGGTATATGTGAATGCCCTGGGTGAGGTGGCATGGGCATTTGTCACATCTCAATTGCTTTTGCAAAAAAAAAAATTAGTTCCACATACTGGATATTTCTGAAGGATTTTATTTCAGGTCATATTAGATGGGCTGTACTTTTCAAATACTGCAAGCAGAGATTTACCATAAATAAATCATAAATATATCTACATGGTTGTCTTTTTGATTTATTCTCTGTGGGTTTTTGGTCTCCTCATTTTACATATAAAGGCAACTTATGGGAGAAGTGATGTGGTAGGCCAGACACTCACCTCTTACGAGTAATGCTGGAGGTCATACCCAAGTCTCCTTTAAGATCTGTCTCACTTAACCTCAGCAGTAGATCACCATCAATCTGGTGGTTCTGTTGTGACCAAGTACAATGTTAGGTAAAGAAATTGCTGTAAACTGTATATGTATTTGCATTATTCTTTCACAACTTACTAAAAATGTGTTTGAATATTTGTCAAAGCCAATCTGCTGCAGCCAGTGTTGTACTTCCAATGGTTTCCAGTTAGGTACAGAACGGGCAATGCGAGATGGGACCTCTTCTCCTATCATCCGGAGGGCTTTTTTAGCCAGGGAGGAAACCGTACAATCAACAGAATAGCATACGATCCGCCTTAGGCTGTGCGTAGCTCCAATTTCATTGAACACCTAGAAAGTAAGATGAAACAGCATGGACCAAAGTTATTAGACATGCGTTCTAAGGAACCATTCACTCTGCGTTTATGGTCTTCGTTTGACGTATACACTGGAAAAAGCTGCCGACATATACGTTAAACGGAGGCTGTGACAAATGCTTAACAGAGGCATCTATCACCCATAGTTTATTATGGGATCCATTAAATGGATACGTTATGAACTCCCATGACCTTTCATGAGGTGTCTGTTAAATAGATCCTATAATAGTCTATGGGTGACGAATCCCACACTCAGGCATAGGCTATTTTAGCATCTGTTTAACATATATGTCATGAAAAGGCCATGAGAGTTCATGACGTATCCATTTTTTTTACCATGTTAAAAAAAAAATTATACTGCCTGGCATACGCTTTCTTGTGGGATGCCTCTGGATAGAATAGGTAGTTGACTACACTACTCAATGCAGCAAAAAACGTATGCCGCCTACAGAGGCCAAAAGGAGACCCTTTTGGCCTCCGTCGGTATAATGGGAGCTTATGGGTACAATACACATATGAGCCGGGAGCTTTCCTAATGCATATGTCAAACATGCAGGACAAATGCAGCGTGAAAGGAGCCTAAGTGAACAAGTCTTTTTTTTAAATGGCAAGGTTTTACGTTCATCCATCTATACAACAGATTACTGGAAATACAATTTATAGTGAACTTATTCACTGAATTTACTTTTTTAAATCTAAACCTTAATAAATATTTTTGAAACTAAATGGAGTGCCGCCAAATATTGTGTGAAACTGTGTTTTTCGGGTCTTTTTCCAACTCTCTGCATGCTTTTTGAAAATGCATATTTTCTCTCTCCATGCCTGATGAGTTCATTGGATCTTCCTAATGTGATGTCATAGCTGTGCTGTGCTCTCTTAGCCAATCAGATGTCCTCCTACTTCTGCTCCCCCTCCCCTCTCACAGCATGCATCTTGAGAGAGAGAGAGAAAGAGAGAGGGAGAGAGAGAGAGTGAGTGAGAGCGTAACTGCGGCTACAGCCCGCTTTATTAGTATTTTATTTATTCATCTATTACTGCCAAATTTTTGGGGGAGTGATAAGGTACTGTAACAAGTAGAGATAGATTGACGTTATATTTGGCAGGTAGGAGATCACTGAAAACTGCAACCTAAGATGAGTCCTCCCTTATATATGTGAAAACATGTTAAATACATAAATAACAGTAGGTACAATCTTAGCTCCCTAGGAAACATTGGTTTTGAGTAACTCATAGTATAACAGATTAAATGGTTTTGGCAAACGTAAATTTAATTCACCTTTGTATTCTTTTGTTGGGATTTAATAGTAGCTTCCACACACAAGAAGAAGGCAGCAATGCACTGAGCTTCTAACCGAGAGCTGTCCAGCAGTGGTACGAGGCGCTGAAGGTCACCAGCTGTCCTTCCTTGTGTGTTATCACTATTGGTCAGTAGGCAATGGGCATATTCCTCAGGGTCCAAAGAAGAAATAAAGGGTTCAACCAATGCCAGTGTGCCAGACCTTTCAACCTCTTTCTCAATTTCTTTGTTTGTTGCTAATACAGTGATTGCAAGACACGCATGAAAACGTATCTGATCATCCTCTTTTGAGAAAACTAAAGGGAACAACCACTCAGCTGTCTTTCTCTCAGTCATCAGCCTCTGATTATAAGGGCCACCGTACATGGCACAGTTAGCCAGAGCCATAGCACAGTGCCTCAGCACCACCGGATCCGTCCAGCGACACCAAAAAAGGATTGAGTCCAGACCTCCATCACATATCAACTGTTTGCAGGTTTCTTCGGAGTGTTTGAACATGTGCTCAAGGACGCCAGATAGGTGTTGGGCTAGTCTTGGGTCATCTCTTTCTTTTGAAATGTTTAAGATAACGCCCAATCCAACACGTGCAATGCGGGCTCTGCAAATAGAGTTACACAAAATATATACAAAAGAGATTGTGATATGAGCCATTGTGTGCTATGTTATTGGCAATGTGTGCATAAAAAGATTCCCCAACTTTATTTGCCCTTCACTACAGTGATGTAAAACATCAGCAATCAAATACATTATTTCCAAGTCTACAATATGCCTGCTGCGTGATTGTTGTCCTCTAGCTCCTCTGTACTTGTAAGCGGGCTACTAAATGTTTCTTAAATCTTTTTTTTTTTGCTCTGATTTCAAGGGTGCAATACACATTGTATTATATGTGCTTCATGGGCTTAAAATTCAGAATTCAATTTTACACATTACTGAATTTACCATATTAGGCCCACAAAGTTGCAATTGTCACGTGATTTTTTAATTTATTGAGTTCTTTTGGAGTGGGGCAATAGTGTAGCTAGCGGGGGGGCGGTGGCCACGCCACAAAGGGCCGCGCAACTGAAACCAACTGCCGCCACCCCCTTGTGAACTAGAATCTATGGAATAGTCTACCCCAGGCGCTGGTCACAGTAGCTACAGTAGATGGCTTTAAAAAAGGCTTAGATAATTTCCTAGAACGAAAAAATATGAGCTCCTGTGTGTAGAAATTTTTCCCATCCCTTGGTTAAACTTGATGGACATGTGTCTTTTTTCAACTAACTATGTAACTAATTGTACCTGCGTCTGTAGGACGCAGTTACAATTACATGCGTAAGCGCTGATTGGCCAGGCACGTTCCATGCCCAACCATTCAGCGCCTAACAATGATGCTGATTGGCAGGGCAAGTCATTCTGCGCCTATCAGCGCCTTTTTAACGACACTAGCGCTTCCACTGTTGAAAGGCGCTGATTGGTGGGACAAGTCATTCTGCCCTGCCAATCAGTGCCCTTCAACGATGCAAGCGTCATACAGTACGAGCAGACCTGCTCAGAAGAGAGCAGGCCTGCATTGACACAGGACGGCGTGGGGACGGGATCAAGGTGAGTATGTAAAGTTGTTTTTTTGGGACACAATCTACAGGGGAGGCTATATGTGGGACACTATCTACAGGGGGGGCTATATGTAGGGCACGATCTACAGGGGGGCTATATATAGGGAGCTATCTACAGGGGGGCTATATGTAGAGAGCTATTTACAGGGGGGCTATATGTAGAGCGCTATCTACAGGGGGCTGTATGTGGGGCACTATCTACAGAGGGGCTATATGTGGGGCACTATCTACAGAGGGCTGTATGTGGGTACTATCTACAGGGGGATTTATGGGGGGCACCGATCTAGAGGGAGGACAGTGTGTGTGTGTGTGTGTGGGACACAGTGTATGATGCTATCATAATCAGGGACACAGTGTGTGGTGCTACTATAATCAGGGACGCAGTGTATTGTGCTATTATAATCAGGGACACAGTGTAACAGTGTATTGTGTTATTATAATCAGGGACACAGTGTATTGTGCTATTAAAATCAGGCACACAGTGTGTTGTGCTATTATATTTAGGGGCGTAGTGTGTGGTGCTATTATAATCAGGGACACAGTGTATGGTGCTATTATAATCAGGGACACCGTGTATTGTGCTATTATAATTAGAGGTGCAGTGTATGGAACTATTATATTTAGGGGCACAGTGTGTGGCCCCATGAGAATTTTATCTTGATTTATAGGTGCAGAAATGTTTGAAAAGTGAGAAGCTGAATACATCTGAGCGGCAATCTGCAGAAATGGGCTGTGGCCGGGAGAAGTCATTGTAGAGGTCTGGACCAGATGGAGAAGAAAAGAGAAAAAGAACTAGAATCTGGAAATACGTCACCGGTGAGTCACTTAGTGTCAATGTTTATTCTGCGTCTAATCAGTACTGTAGTCACTGTATGATCTGTAGCGAGATGATGGGTGGTACTCCCAGCATATTCCCATAACTCCCAGCATATTCTTACCATTGTTCGGGTCATGCTGGGAGCTGTAGTTTTACGCCATACAAGACTGATATATACAGAGATGATAGGGGTTATATACAAGGATGATTGCTAGCTATGCCTCTGGAGTGGGGAAAGGGAGACTCGTGCCACAAAAGGCCTTGGCATTCCATAAGGAATTCCCCATGTATGATGAGCCAAGAACTGTTATTGTGGCTTTACTGCAACTATTTTTGAGTCTTCTAAAGGCCCATTTACACGGGCCAGTTATTGTTACGTATTGCTTGTTTCCAAACGATCTTAACGATAATTGGCCAAGGCATTGTAAAAACCATTGCTATGCAAAAACAATGCTCCTTAGCCGGTGCGGAGGGGGATTGTTCTTATAGAAAGTCCGTCCAATCGTCGGGAACAATTTAAACTACCGATTATTCATCATTGGTTTAAAAAGTTGGTCCATGTAAAAGACCATTTGGAATAGACTAGATTCGCCTGTGACCACTGGCAAGTGGGCTTTTTAGCCATCTAGCCGTCTAACCATGTTTCAGATTACAAACAGACTAATCAGACTGCACATGGAGACACATGGAGACCCATAGTTCTGCATAGGAGCTGTATACACAAAATAGTAGGATATTTGTAATTAAGATTATTTGCAAAGTTGCTTCACTTTTTACTTTGGATGTGCGGTTAAGGGCAAATATAAATTAAAAAAATAAGCTCCATTAATGTTTAAAAAGTAATTTGCTCAGATCTGTTCAAGAGCCCAGCACATATGAGTGCAATAAAAAAAATACTTTTTTATTTTTTTACTAGCATGGTAACTGAGTGATTCTTTGCTGATTAGTGTATTCTAGAATGTATACTTTAGTGGTCACTGGAAAGGAAGTGAGACTGTCTGCCGGAGAGCTGAGTACATACTGTACGGTACCTTTGAACATGCTGCATCCTAAGATAATAGGAATAGCAAATCAATACTGAAGGTTGCACAAAAATAACCTGTATTTGCATGCCCTCAGTTATGTGTACATACCCTTTAAAACCAATTGTTGGACACGGCTTAGCATAATATGGGCTTGTTTGCAGGAATCTTTTTGGAAAACTTGCAGTTGCTTTCATTTTTAGTGTGGTCACGTTTGTATAAAGTCTAGTTTTTACAATGATGAGTAAATTTGTCAGGCATGTTAGGTACCAAGAGGCAGATGAGAACACTTAAACTGGGGCCTCTTTATTGACAGACTAAGAGTAAAGAGCGGACAGTGGAGTCGGAGATATTCAGAACCACTGAGCTTTTGGAGGGGTTCACTGTTAGTCCCCATTAACTGTGAAAGGGGGCCATGGGGGTCTGCTGGATTCCTTGACCTTTTAGTCCACCACTGTTATGTACATTTTACATAAAAAATGCATAGGGCTGAAGTAGGACTGTATTTATCATTAGGCACAGTAGGCCTCTGCCTATAGCAGGATTAGGTTGAGATGTGGCCAAGATTCAACGTTTTCCGTATGCAACATCCTGTTTTCCTGTTAACGGAGCAGACGGAGTTGGGTGCTGGATGGATTGTCTACTGCTCTGACTTACCATTCTGTCGTCAGGTCACATAGTTAGAATATGGTCGTGGATGTGTTGACTCGTGAAATGCGCCAGATTCATCCCTTACGTGCTCCAGTTTTGTGGTGCAAAATACTGGTCTAAATTTTTCCACCCCGTAAAAAGGGAAAGGAGTCTAACATGCGCCAAATCTATCAAACACTGTGTGCGTCGTCATGTAGAAGTTATGGGACATTTTTAGAAATGGGGTTATGTGAGATAAAGTGGTGATCATGGATGTGATTCTTTTTGTGGACCTCCTTCCCCAAATCACTTTGAGAAATGCTCGTCACCTTCTTCAATGACTGCTTGTGGATAACAGGTTGTATTCAACGGCACTTCAATGAAAGATAAGATATGCTTTAGCTTTACTAGTCTACAAACTCTTTAAAGTTGGGATAATTGACTTAGTAGTAAATGTTTGGTTATCATGTCTTTTCCCGGAGTAATTTATTGAAGATTCAAAAAAGCTCTCAAGCTATAATCACATCTATCGCTGCGGATGGACATTACTGCCGTAAAGAACGCGGATGATACCTAAACACTGGCTGGTGTATTAATGTGGATATTTTCTGTCTCAAGAATAAAAGTGCTAATATATAATATTTATCACATTGTGGACATTAATATTTATCACATAGTGGACATTATGTAGCAGTGAAAGCGGTAAACCAGAATCTACACTCATCGAATTGCTGAAATAACTAAAAGAGCAAAACAATCATAGAATTGTATCCAGTCCCATGTAGGCCATTCTAGACCGGCAGATAGAGATTTACATGAAGTGTGTTCTTCCTACTGGTCATAAAATGCTCAAGCTAATATAAGGACGGTCAAAATGTAGTCCCTGACAACTGATCTCAGGGACCAGGACTGAGGGGAGAAATGAGCTCGTTCATCATGAATTATGCCTGAACTATGTGCATGGAGATCAATGTATGAAGCTCACCCTGCACGCTGCTATGTACACAAGCACTAAGCAGTCCTCAGCGGTGGTCCCTAATATCCGCTGTCAATGGTTTAGCACTTCAGGTACTCACTTTACTCATCATTTATCATTATAGCGTTTGTCACGTCAAGGCAACCCCTATCGACATGGAAATAATAGGCGGGGTCCCCCATTCAGGACAAGAGCGGAGAGTTTTTCAGTAAGAGCAGTAATCACTCTGGCGGACGCGGCTCGTCCATTTATTACATGGTTGGCTATGTGATATTACATTTTCCATGCTGCAGCCTTTTGGGCTCGTTTCATTACAGGACATTGGTCCGCTGGTACACCATCCACATATTATGCTAGATGAACAGATGTACTGGTCAGCACCGATATAGTCGTTTAATAAGCACAACTGTTTACACTTTGTCATATCTCAGCTCATATTAAGGGTATGTGCACACACACTAATTACATCCGTAATTGACGGACGTTTTTCGGCCGGAAGTCCCGGACCGAACACACTGCAGGGAGTCGGGCTCCTAGCATCATAGTTATGTACGATGCTAAGAGTCCCTGCCTCTCTGCAGGACAACTGTCCCGTACTGTAATCATGTTTTCAGTACGGGACAGTAGTTCCACGGAGAGGCAGGGACTCCTAGCATCGTACATAAGTATGATGCTAGGAGCCCGGCTCCCTGCACTGTGTTCGGTCCACTACTTGCGGCCGAAATACGTCCGTCAATTACGGACGTAATTAGTGTGTGTGCACATACCCTAACACATGGGGTATATATACATGGAAGGCTGTATATAATAGCAATGTGCTTTACCCATACAGCAATTTTGTTTGGAACTTTATACCTTTATGTGATCATTTTCTACTGAAAAAAAATTATTCTGATTACTTTTCCAGACATCTTACAAGGAGCTGGTTTTAGGGGGTGGCAAACGGGTCAATTGCCCAGGCTCCCTGTTTATTAGGAGACCCCTAAAGACAGGAGCAAACTACAACTACCCAGTATTATTTAGTAGTGTCTGATTGTATCTGATCTACAGTATTATCTGGATACTGCATATTATTTGGGCACTATATAGTGCTATGATCTGGTTTTATACGGCAGTATTACTTTAGTACTAAATGGTGGTATTGTGTGGGCAGAAATGAAGAAAATCCGTGCCCATTTTCTATAATACCAGCCAACAGTGTGAGCCATTTCTCTCTAGTTTATTAGTAAGTCTTTCATTCCGCTACGACCAGTTATAAGGCGGTCTTCTCTTTATAACATGTACCCTCTTTGTTTATAAAATGTAAATGAATTGACAGCCCCCAATCCCGTCACGTTTTATAATAGCTTCTGATGTCATATTCCACTTCCCTGCTCTATTACATAATGACGTGCCGTAATTTCCAGTCATTACCTGTTCTCCGACACCAGAATCTGTTCAAGAAGATGACAGGCCTTGTATTTCACCTCCTTCTCCGTCGACTGAAGAAAGTTTAGAAGCAAGTCCAATGCACCCTCAATTCTGATTGTGTCACATAGCCCCTTGGCAACCTCTCTACCCACTGCTGCCATCACCCAGGCTTCTTCCACCATTTGGAAAATCTCGGAGATGGTGTCACATATACTTTTCTCACACATGGCTTGCTTCAGCTTAGAGATAGCAACATGGAGATCAGGCAGGATCCTATCCAGAGCCATCTGTACATCGGCGCTAACTCCCGGGGACACCTGCTGGCCCTTGCTTGTGCCCCCAGAAGACTGCCACCAGCACATGTTGTTGACGTATCCCGGCACCGCCAGGCGCTCGTTGTTAAACATGTTGATGTATCTGCAGAGTTTATACGCTGAGACCAGGAGGGTGAGAACCATGGATTCCCCTACAGCATTTCTGACTGACAGAATTGTTTAAGAAGAAGCTTTGTTGTAACCTACATCAAAAATAAAAGCAGATGAGTCAGCCATTCACACATTGAACGTACAATTTTCCAATTACGAATGCGTAGAAAACGTATCTTCAGATAAAAACAAATCACAAATATTTACTTCCACTAAACCGGGAACGCTGGAAATGATAGTGTTAACCCATGCACGACATGCAGCCGCTATTGGAGGTGGAATCGTCATCCGAATCCTTTTAACTCTTTCTAATCCAGATTGTGCCGTTTAGAGGGAACACTACCCTGATATAAAGCCCAGGTTGTTATGCAATGTAATAGTGAATGTTAGTGAAACTGCTTTACAGCACTAAATGTGACCTGGACTGCTGCACTACAACACCTGCACGGTGCAGACTAGAAGCATAGGAGACTTATTAATACGTTACCTTATACTTCTCAGGTACATGCACTGATGATGGGAGTAGTTAAAGGACATTACTGTAGCTCATGGATTGTTTTATCCCCAAAGCAGAATAAATAAATGCATTCATTAAATCCATGAATATAGAGATAACTAATGACATAAAGATAAAACACCCGCCGCCCCCTGTGTCTGGTCTTTTCTGAGAACAATTGTCCCCTCTACCTGTTTTGCTGTTCTCTTCTGTTGTCTGGATTCCCAGCATCTCAAAGAGACGGTCAGCCGCAGGGTGACGTCACCACATCCTTGCCCCACCCCTTGGCAACAGTCAGATCTCGTCTCCCTGGCGACATCCTCCTTTTCTGCCTTTTTAAGCTACAGCCTTCTTTAGCAGCTACGGAAGGCGTGGCGTTTCGTCACGTAATCCAATGATCTGCTAAGGGGCGTGGTTTGTAGCCGGTGTCTTCCAATCAGCAGCTCTGGCGCTGAGAGTCGCAGGCAGCAGTACGGAGTTGTGCTTCTCTCTGTGAAGCGCTTGTGTGTCAGGAACAAAGAGAGCGGAGGGAAGTTCTCCGGGGGTTTATAATGGCTGAGATACAGATTCTATTGACTCGTTAGAATATTTATGAGGTGGCCAAGAAACATGTTACTAAGTAGTCACTGCTCTGAGAGACGCGTGTAGTGTGGACAGTGATCTATCAGGGACGGGTGCCGTGTCATGTGACCTCCAAAGTGACCCATAATGTGGCCTTGTCATTAAGGGTATGTGCACACACACTAATTACGTCCGTAATTGACGGACGTATTTCGGCCGCAGGTCCCGGACCGAACACAGTGCAGGGAGCCGGGCTCCTAGCATCATAGTTATGTACGACGCTAGGAGTCCCTGCCTCGCTGCGGGACAACTGTCCCGTACTGTAATCATGTTTTCAGTACGGGACAGCAATTCCACAGAGAGGCAGGGACTCCTAGCATCGTACATAAGTATGATACTAGGAGCCCGGCTCCCTGCACTGTGTTCGGTCCGGGACTTGCGGCCGAAATACGTCCGTCAATTACGCACGTAATTAGTGTGTGTGCACATACCCTAATGCACAATTCTGTCATGACGTGCATTGCCCCTCATTCCGTGTAAGGTGTGCGCCACTGGAGTGCACAAAGGCGTAGCTTGAAAAGTCTGTGCCAACTATCACGTGCCATTTGGGCCAAAGTCCAACTAGCACAGGTTACCTTGTAGTGCGGGCCTATCCCAGAAAGACACCCAATGCCCACTATACCTCATCCGGTCGCACGTTCTTACATGTGTTTACCAGAACTTTTAGAAACCTCCTGGGTTTGTATGAGAAATTCATGGAGAAGTTGCCCAACAGCAAAATAAGGAACCCTAGACCACCAGGTGTCAATCTATATTCACCCTTCATCACTTTAGACCACCAGAGATATAAGGGATCAGAGGGGACCTTTCAGCAGTTTTGAGCCCTCAAAAATGGGGGAGGGGGAGGGCATTTACAAACCTACTTTTTTTTCTCAGTCATGCAAGTTGCATGACCAAGACACCACCTTTTGATTGCCCAGGCGCAGCGGCCATTGAGGAGACCGTTAAGATAGTAACTCAGTTGAGGGGCAGACCCTCCAGCATGCACATCATGTCCCACCTCGGTGCCACTTGTGATCTGCGTGCCAGGGGGGAATAAAACATTGTTTTCTCGGTCATGCAACTTGCATAACCAAGAAAAAAGTAAGTTTAGAATTCCCAATCCTCCCCGATATCGCCCTGTCAGCAGCTTTAAAAGCTCAAAACGGCTGACAGGTTCCCTTTAACCCCTTAATGACACTTCTTCATTTTTTCATTTCTGTTTTTTCCTCCCCACCTTCCAAAAGCCATAACTTTTTTTTTTTTTCCGTCGACATAGCCGTATGAGGGCTTGTTTTTTGCGGGACAAGTTGTCGTTTTTCATAGCACCATTTATTGTACCGCATAATGTACTGGGAAGCTGGCGCCCATGAGGCGGTAAAAACTAGATGTTCACCTTATTCTACAGGTTGATATGATTACGGCGATACCAAATTTATGTTTTTTTTATTTTCTACCACTTAGAAAAAGAAAACTATTTGCTAAAATAAAACTTTTTTTGTGTCGCCATATTCTGAGAGCCATAACTTTTTTATTTTGTCGTTAATTGAGTGGCGTGAGGGCTTATTTTTTGCGGGGCGAGCTGTAGTATTTACCGATACCATTTTTGGGTACACGTGACTTTTTGATCACTTTTTATTCTATTTTTTTGAGAGTTAAGGTGACCAAAAAAAAAGCTAATTACGTGTTTTATATTTTGTTTATTTATTTTTTTTTATATATATATTTTGCCATTTCTGTTAAAGGCAAAAACGAACCTGAAAACTCGCCTGTATAAATCCTGCATTAGCCCCTAGCCTTTGAGTTATTTTTTCAAAGGGCCTTGGAACCAGTTTTGAATGATCGTGTCCAGTATGTTTCCATGGGTTGTGTCTGGTATTATACCTCATCTCCATTGCAGTGGATAGGGCTGAGCTGCAATACCACACACAACCTGTGAACAGGTGGGGCACTGTTTTTAGAAGAAAGCATGATTTTATAATCCTAGACAACCCTGTCTCTGCTTGAGACCTCAAATTAATAAAATCAGGTCTGTATTGTATAGAGAGATGTGACATCTTACTGGAAATGATTTGTGAGGTATCGCACTGTTCTGAGGATGCCCTGAGGACAAATCCCTCCGCTTATTGGATTTCTCTGCAGCTATTTAAAGATTGCAGAGTCATTCTGCTATATGAGGAGCCATATGCACAGTGTTTGTTGTCAGCCCCGCAGCAGCCTCAGATCATGCGGACTCTTGTTATTTCTTACATGGGATATCTGCAGTGTGAAAGCCCCGCTATTATAAATCGTTTCCACATAGCAATGCATTTCCTGCTACATGTTTATTAGGGCAAAGCCACACGTGGCGGAATTGCTCTTGAATTCCGCTGCGGACACTCCGCAGCGTTAATCCGCAGCGGAGCCGTTTCTCCATTGACTTCCACTTCTATTTAGTAGTGTTCGTTTAGACGAGGCTGAAAATTACGCTGCGGAGCATAGGCTGCGGTGCGGAATTTGGTGTCCGCAGCATGCTCTGTCTGTTGCGGAGCAGTGGCGGACTGGTTGCGGACTCATGGCGGAATTTCTCCATTGACTTCAATGGAGATTCTAATTTCCGCAATGAAGTCCGCAGCTGTCATGCACATGTTATGTGTGCTGCGGATGCGTCTTGCTTTTTTGACATGACATTTCTTCATTCTGGCTGGACCTATGTATTTCTAGGTCTACAGCCAGACTGAGGAAGTCAATGGGGCTCCCGTAATTACGGGAGCGTTGCTAGGAGACGTCAGTAAATAGTCACTGTCCAGGGTGCTGAAAGAGTTAAGCGATCGGCAGTAACTGTTTCTGCACCCTGGACAGTGACTACCGATCAATATACAGCAACCTGTAAAAAAAATAGAAGTTCATACTTACCGAGAACTCCCTGCTTCTGTCTCCAGTCCGGCTTCCCAGGATGACGTTTCAGTCTAAGTGACGGCTGCAGCCAATCACAGGCTGCAGCGGTCACATGGACTGCCGCGTCATCCAGGGAGGTCGGGCTGGATTCCGAAAGAGGGACGCGTCACCAAGACAACGGCCGGTAAGTATGAATTTCGTTTACTTTCACTAGGGAAAGTGCTGGCCCTTCTCTCTATCCTGCACTGATAGAGAGAAGGGAAGCACTTTTACCGCAGTCCGCAGCAGCTAGTCCACATCAATTTACTGCACATTTTGGGCAGATCCGCCGCAGAATCTGCAACGCAGATTCTGTGCGGCATTGATGTGGACAGCTGCGGAGGAAATCCGCCACGTGTGGGCATGTCCTTACATTCAGCGGCTCCAGTTTTGTGGTTTATGTGTAGACGGCATCATTTGTTCCATTTAATAATCACATTGTCAGGCTTGGCGCTCGCGCTTTCACCTGTTTGGTGGGCGTTATTTTATTTCTTTATTAATTAAAGACAGAAATGGATTGATTGAATAAATACTACAAAATACATCAGTTCTTTAAAACTTTCAATTTGGTGTGAAGAGAGAACAAAGCTAAAGTAAAAGATACACACTCCTGTCTCATTTATAAAAGGTCTGTTTTGGGGGTTGTCTGGAATTAGAAAATATAGTCTGCATTTTTCCCATAAAAAGTCCCCCTCTTGTCCTTGGGGTGTGTCTGGTATTGCAGTTCAGCTCCATTCAGGCTTAGTTGCAATACCAGACGCAGCCTATGAACAAGAGTGGCGCTATTTCTGAGTAAAAAAAGAAGCCTTTTTTCTAATCCTGGACAAGCCCTCTCATTAAATGCATCAGTCCCTACATTTTTGGTTCCCCTAATGATAAATGGTCCAGAATACCAGCTGATGCATTTTGCTATTTGTTTGAATCATTGAAATGAATGGGATCCATCAATGTTTATTTTTATTGTAACAAAATACTATGAAAAAACAAACAAACAAATGCCAGTGAGTACTATACTAAGCCTTATATAATCTAATATAATCTATAAAGTAACGGCATCCTGCAGTGAACGTTATTAGTTTATCTTGTTTTACACATGGTGATGTGTCTTTGTCATGATAATCAAGTGTTAAATGTGTCCAGTTCATCAAGTCCTTATCTTTTTGCCATTACCTTCTTTGTTCCTGTCTTGACCTCCTGCTATCTGGGTAGTTGAATTTCTGGAGTCTGTAAATCTCTAAGGTCTCCAATCAATACAGTGATGCTATCATTTTCTGGTTAGTACATGGCATATATTGAGGCGTCAGGGCTTTCAGAGCGATGTTACCACTGTGTATTTCATATATGTGATATATAATAATTCTTGTCTATACATAAATGTAACCTTCTGTCCATAGCGATTCAGAGGAATACTGGATCCAGCTCTTAGACCTTGCAGCTAATACTGTACCTGAATCACCACATCATTGGGTATGATTTTGCATTCTAGATTAAAATCTCACACTGTAATATTGAATTCTTTATTTGTGATAGCTCCATCTAATTAGTAGTAATTACATAATTGTGCGATTAGCATACTATATTATTGCTTCTTTGCACGTCACTATTCTTTTATGTGACTATTGCAAACTATGCATCATCCTTTTTAATGGTACATGCTACACTGCTTGATTTAGAGGGTCGTTGGATCCTTTACAGGGGATGTATTGCATTTATTCCAGAAAAAGGGCCACTCTTGTCCATGGGCTGTATCTTGTATTGCATCTAGTTCCTTTCATTTGAATAAAACTGAGCTTCAATACCATATAAAGTTAAGGCCTATTTCACAACACGTTTTGGCACTACGATTAGCGTGTACATCAGGAACACTAAACATGTCCATAATACTCCATTAGCCCAATGGAGGCCAAAAGGACACTCTTTTGGCCTCCGTCACACTTGTATAGATCAGTATATCTTTTTTTTTGAAGGATGGAATAGCGTAGTAGACTGTATGGCATCTGTCACAAGCCTCCTTAAAACGTATGCCTCGGGAAGCTCCAGTGACTTAACTGTCCATATATGGACAGTTATCGCTGGAGCTTTCTGACAGAGGCTGCCCTGCCCGCCCATATGGCAGCCCATTTCCACGTCCTTTACAGCCAGAGTCACCGGCTGCTTTCAAAGCAGCCGAAATCCCCAGCTACTATCTCTGTCTGGGGAAGCTACATCACTGGAGCTTACCTAGGGTAGCCCCAGTGACGTAATTGGTGGATGGCTGATTTAAAGTTAATGTGGTTGCGGGGGATATAGTGCTGCCGTATAGGTGTTGTCTGGAGTCCTTGGCCAGATCGCATTTCAAAGCTCTGGCCGGGGTCTCTGGCATCACCCACCATATATGGACATCACTGTCCATATATGGAAAGTGATGTCAGGAGCATCCCCTGGACCTGTTTCCTGCCAGAGTGCTTCCCACGCTCTGGCCGGGGAATCCGGCATCGCAAAGCTCTTGACATCACTGTCCATATATTAGCAATTCCTGATGCTTCTGCCCGGGGACACTGTCCCTGGGGGAGCTGCTCTTTGCAGCAGCTCTTTGTAGCGGCTTATGGAGGGGGGTGCCAAGTGCAGGATCTCCTTCTTTGATTTCCATAGGGTATATAGAAAAGGGTTGTACAGCTGGGACAACCACTTTTGGTCAGGATTCACAGCCCTTTTTTTTGAATTCCTGGTAGGATTTAGCTATGAAGATATCTTTTACTTTAGCAAGGCCTTGCTGTGATATGTTTACAAAGTGAATTTTCTGCAGGAATTATTCTCAGTTGTTGAAAATTTAAGCATTTTGATGGTTTTGGGTTTTTCTTTTTGCTCTCTGATGGGTCTGGAAGAGGTCAGTAATTGCTCTGTCTAACATTTTAATTCTAAGAGCATTTGGTTTCATTTGTGGTGTAGAACATCTGAATCTTAGAAAAAACACTTACTTTTTTTTGTGGCTAATATGAATATTAGCAGTTTGTGTTGTTTATTAGTCATTAGTACTAGTTCTATAAAAACATCTAGAAATTATATTTTTTTTTATATGGTCAATTGTCCCTGTTATGATGAGAGTAAGGTAAAAAGTGACAGTAAGCAAATTAGGCCTAGTTCACAACACAATTTTTCCTTCCATCTGAGGTATACGTACAGAGCTCTCCCAACGTATACCTCAGATGGAAGGCTTCTACCTATTCCACTCTATAGTCATACAGGGGGATATGTCCCCTGAATCCCCCCATGGCAGAGAGCAGCTTATATGGACAGTGATGTCAGAAGCTTTCAACACCGTAGTCCCCAGCTAGAGGATTGGAAGCGCGCTAGCCTGGTACTCAGGCCCTGGTGAAGATTTACAATGGCGGTTTTGCTGGACAGAGCATCAAAAACGCTCCGCTTGGAGACTCCGGCGCTGGTGAAGCTCCTAAAGTCACTGTCCATATATAGACAGTGACATCAGGAGCTTCCCCAGGGCCGGAATCCCCAAGCAGAGCGCTACCTGATGCTCTTCTCTGTAGCTCTGGCTCTGTGGAAGTTCCCCAACGTATACATTTAACGTATAACTGTGATGGATGCCATACATTGGCATCTGTCACTCATAGGTTACCATGTTAAAAAAACATATACCATGCGGTATACATTCTTTTGTAAGATCCCTCAGGATGGGATAGCCTAGTCACAGGACACTCTTGGCCTCTGCCATGCTAATTGAGCCCTGTGGACACATTTAGAGTGTATGTCAATAGTTTTTTCGAGGTACACGCTACACATAGAACCAAAATGTGATATGAGCTGGGTCTTAGCTGTTTTCTCTCTGCTGCTGTCTGTGACAGCCTTTGAAAATACACTGTGTGATTTTTGGAGCTGTGTGCAAGCATCTACCATAACAACACAGCAGGCGCGGACACGGATAGAAGAGGGCCCCCATTCAAAAACAGATTACTGGCCCCTTGCTCATCATAGATCACTCCCTTATATCCAACAGTAATGGAGGCCTAATAAATACATTTGTTTAAGCCCTTACAAGCAATACAGTAGGAGTAGCTGCTAGCTTCTTTTAAGGCGGCAGTGGGCCCCCCTACCTACTGGGCCCCTGAAGAGGCAGCCCAGAAAGCGAGGATAAACAGTAGTTTAAAGTTGATGTAGCAGATGGTGGAAGAAGGTTTTTGTACCAGCAACAGGAGCAACCTCCTTGCCATTTTTATTTTCAGGAATGGAGTTTGTTGATCGAGGGAAGAGTGACAAAGAAATATAAAGAAGGTAAGAAACCTGTTTTTATTAATAAACAGTGCTCTGTGCACTATAGGTCCATGACCCTACAGTCAATAATTACAGCTGCATGTTACAGGGCTATACAGTAGCAGTTGCCAAAACAACACCCCCTCTCTTACATCACTTCCTGCTCAGCAGCGATTGACTGAAGCTGCACCACATAGACATGCCCACCCCGTATATTAAAGAAACACCCTCTGAAAATATTTTTTTCTATCCCTTCATTTGTAAAGCAGGTTAGGTTGAAGGTAGTGAAAGTAATTATCTTACCGGGGGCTTTATTGTAAAACGATCACTCTGTTCTGTCCGTTGTTAGATCACGTGGCTCACACTCTGACTAGCCGAATCCTGTGTGGACCGAAAGTCAGTTTCTCTGCAAGTCTATGAGACTCACATTGAGGCTTTCATATGTTTGCATAGAGAGATAGACTTCCGGTCAACACAGCATAGGCTGTAGGAGTGTGGGTCACAGCGGATCAGAACAGAGCGGATACTTTTACAATAAAGCCACCGGTAATAGAATTACCTTCACCACCTTTTACCTAACCTACTTTGCAAAGAATATATTTTCCTGGAGTGCTTCTTTAGTACTGATTGCTCTCTCCTAATACTCGTGGTCCAAATACAGAAGGAAATTGTTATAAAAAAAAAAGAATTAATAGCTAAAATCTCTAGAAATAAAAGTATTTGTCCCTATTTCTTTTTTTTTTTTTTAAAAAAAGGGTTCCAGTGTTTTTAACAGCAAGAATAACATGGTCTGCTGCGCTATTCTTGCCATAAAAAAAGACTGGAACCCTGATGTAAAACTCCATTATAAGTCAGCGTATCAGTTATGGCTCCATTAAAAACTAAAATCACTACCGTAGTGTGAACAAAGCCAGAAGAATAAAAAATACAAATGTTCGGAATGGCAGGACCAAATATCATGGCATGACCTGAAACAAGAACGGAAACCTAAGAAACTCTATAATTGAAGAAGACTGGGCTAAAATTATTCAATGGGGATGTGAAAGACAAAATATTAGAAGCATGTTGATGCAACATTTCCAGCTAAAGGCAATGCAACCACATGGGAGATCTGAGAGTGACAACTTGGGTATGCTGGTTTAGTTAAAAAAAACCTGTGCTTTTAGGTTGCCTTTGTCTAATACTACATGGTGTTTAACCCAGTGGTGTAGCTATAGGGGTCGCAACTGCGACCGGGCCTCTAAGCCTGGGGGGACCGCAGGGCTCCCGTTGCCACACAGCGCTGACTTTGCTGGTCCCACTTCCAACTGAATCTGCGTCCACAGGACGCACATTCAATTGGGTTCAATGGTGGAGCCTTGCTCCAGCATACACTGTGACGACATCGCGCTTTTCTGCGCCGGGTCACATCACAGTGCAGAGGAGGAGAAGGATCTCCGCCTCCCGTCGTGGGAACGGGGATAGGTAAGTAATTATGTTATTATTTTTCTATTAGGTACATACATATGGGGGCATTATACTGGGAATGGGAGGGGAGGGCTCATATGGTAGCTGCTGAGGGGGGCATTATACAGTATGGGATGGCTAAGGGGGGCATTATAGCGTATAAGGGCATAATACTGTATGGGACAGCTATGGGGGCATTATCCTGTATGGGGGCATTATACTGTATGGGGACGTTATACTGTATGGGGGAATTATACTGTATGTGGCAGCAATGAAGAGCATTATACTGTATGGGGCATTATAGTGTGTGGGGCAGCTATGGGGGCATTATACTGTATTGGCAGCTATGGGTGGCAATATACTGTGGGGGCAGCTATAGGGGCATTATACTGTGGGGGCAGCTGTGGGTGCATTGTACTATTGGGGCAGCTATGGGGGCATTATACTGTGGGGGCAGCTATGGGGACATTATACTGTGGTGCTCAGCTATGGGGGGCATTATACTGTGTGGGGGCAGCTATGGGGATCATTATACTCTGGTGGTCAGCTAGGGGGGCCATTATACTGTGGGAGGGCATTATACTGTGTGGGGGCAGCTAAGGGGGGTATTATACTGTGGGGGCAGCTATGGGGGGCATTATACTGTGGGGGCATTCATGGGGTCTGTCTTGCAAGGCAGCTGGGTATAGGCATGCACAGGGGTCTGGTCGTGTTGGGGAGGGGTAGGGGGGCCCAAGCTGAATTCTTGCACCAGGGCACATGAGCCTTTAGCTACGCCCCTGGTTTAACCCTTTAGAAACATGTCACATACATGTACGTGGCAGCCATCAAGGGGAAGTATGGAGCGGGCTCACAGGCTGAGCGCGCTCCATATTGAGTGGGTGTCAGCTATATGTTACAGCTGACACCTCACTGCAAAGGGCAGAATCACGTTGATTTTGCACGTTTAACCACTTAGATCATGCGGTCAATTGCATCAAAAAGAGGGGGACGGCCCCCTACTACAGCTTATAGGCCCCAACGACGCGATTGCAGGGTGCCGATGGTTTTCATAACAGCATGGTTCCTAATGAAGGCCCCCAGGTCTGACATCTTTGTGCTAATATTAAGCCCTGCCAGTGACAATTAGTATTGCAGTATATAGTGCAAGCGATCCAACAATCACTGGTTCAAGTCCCCTAAGGGGGCTTATAAAAAATACTAAAACACAGTTAAATAAAGTTTGTACCAAAAAAAAAAAGGAAAAGTTCAAAAAACACACCTATTTCAGTTTTTTACCTAAAGCAATGTTAATTTTTTTTTACATAATTGGTATTGCCGTGTCCGTAAAAGTCTGATCCATTCTAAACAAAACAATTTTATTGTTTTTTGTAAGAGTGGTAAAACATAAAAATTCGACCCGTAGAATAAGGTCAACATGTCGTTTGTACTGCATGTTGAACTCTGTAAAAAACTAAACCCAACAAACAATGGCGGAATCACAGTTTTTTCCCTATTTCAACTCACAATGATCTTTTTTTCAGTTTCCCAGTACGTTATATGGTAAATTAAATGGTGCGGTGAAAGACTGCAACTCTTCCAGCAAAAACAAGCCCTCATACTGCTTTATCGGCGGAGCAATGAAAAAGTTATGGCTTTTGGAAGGCGAGGAGGAAAAAACAAAAATTAAAATTGGCTGCGTCTCCAAGGGGCTAAAAGATCAGAAACAAAGTAGCGTGACAAATATACAATAATGTCGGACAGTTGAAAATACTTTTTCTCAGCACTAAAGCTACTTATACTCTACAAAGAAAGAACGGTCCACAATAAAACCATTTTCTCTCATAATTTCAGACATATGATGCTGTACCCAAATCATCGGACATATTTGTATGGTCTAATATTTACCACATAATTTTTGAAGGAAGCTCAGTTAATTCAATGATATTAAATTCCAATTAATGTATTTAAGCCTGGCTAATTTAGATAAATTGATGATAATTTACACTACATCAGAAAAATAGATGTAAGCAGTATATTATGTGCATCTTAGTGGCGTAACTACCGCTGTAGCAGCCGTATCGTCTGCTACGGGGCCCACGGCATGAGGTGGCCTGTGCCGCCCGCCGACATGCCCCCCCCCCATGCCTGGTGGCACGCTAGCAGCCATTATAGCCGCTACAGCGGTAGCTACGCCACTACGGGGCCCGCGAAGCCCGACCCCTAACATTTATGGGCTGGGCGGCATGGGCCCCCTCATGGCCGGTGGTGTCGCTAGCACCGGAGGGGGCCCCTGTGCTAGCGACAGCCACATTCACTTGTATCAGCATCCTCAGGACGCAGATGCAAATGAATACTATAAGCTGCAGGCCACGTTAGGCCTGCAGCCTTTAAGGTACTGGGAAGACTCCCTGCGCAGGCCAGCGTGATAACGTCACTGCATCACGCTGGTCTGCGCATGCGTCCCGCTCTGAGGCAGTGCCGCGCTCCGTCCGTCACAGGAACGGGGCAAGGTAAGTACAATATTTTTTTTGGGGGGGGGGCTGTGGCAATATACAGGGGAAAGCAGGGTGGCACTATATACAAGAGGGGAGCAGGGTGGCACTATATACAAGAGGTGCAGGGTGGCACTATATACAAGGGGAGCTGGGTGGCACAATATACAAGGGGGAGCAGAGTGGCATTATATACAAGGGGGGAGCAGGGTGCAGTGGTGGATTAAGTAGACCATAGGCCCTGGGCTGTTACCCAAACTTGGGCCCCCCTTCTCTACCGCCGCCCTGTAACTATTGTTAACACTTCCTTTTTGTCCAGACATTAACAAATGGGTGTTACTAATCCCCTTGTCAAAAGGCTGTGTCCCCACATACTGACAGTCTCCAACCATCGCTGACAGTATCGCAACGTGTAGGGACACATTCTCCTGACAAGGGGAATAGTAACACTTATTTGTCTCTCAGTCCTGGACTGCACAAAGACTTTGTGAAATACAAGGATTTCCTATAATAAACATGTCAGTAGAGATGACAGATTGTCTATAAATCTAGTGACTCACAGGTGACGACGTAGTTTTTTTCCTCTTTTCTTCTCCATCCAGTCCAGACTTCATGACGACTTTTCCGGCCATGACCCATTTCTGCAGAATTTGCCACTCAGATGTCTTAGGCTCCTCACTTTTCTAACATTTCCACACCTATAAACAAAGATAATATTATCATGGTGCCACACACTGTGCCCGTAAATATTATAGCAACATAGACTGCGCCCCTGAATATAATTGTGTCAAACACTGTAGATAGCACCACACAGAGCCCCCTGTAGATAGCGCTACACACTTACCCCTGCAAATAGTGCTTACACACTTACCCCCCTCTGTAAATAGCGTCACATAGCCCTCCCCCTCTTGTATATAATGCTACACAGCAATCCCCCCTAGATATAGTGATACACAGCGCTCCCTTCTATATAGTGCTATACAACAATCCCCCCTTGTATATAGTGCTACACAGCGTCTCCCCCCTTGGACCTGCAGTTCTTGTAATTGCTCAGTATAATGTCCCCCATAGCTGTCCCCACAGTGTATTGCCACCCATAGCTGCCCCATACAGTATAATGTCCCCCATAGCTGCCCCCACAGTATATTGCCACCCATAGCTGCCCCATACAGTATAATGCCCTCCATAGCTGCCTCTACACAGTATAATTTTTCCCTTAGCTGACCCTACACAGTATAATGCCCCCATAGCTACGACACAGTATAATACCCCCATAGCTGCGACACAGTATAATGCCCCATAGCTGTGACACAGTATAATGCCCCATAGCTGTGACACAGTATAATGCCCCCATAGCTGCTAGACAGTATAATGCCTCCATAGCTGCGACACAGTATAATGCCCCCATAGTTGCTACACAGTATAATGCCCCCATAGCTGTGACACAGTATAATGCCCCCATAGCTGCGACACAGTATAATGCCCCCATAGCTGCTACACAGTATAATGCCCCCATAGCTGCGACACAGTATAATGCCTCCATAGCTGCTACACAGTATAATGCCCCCATAGCTGCGACACAGTATAATGCCCCCATAGCTGCGACACAGTATAATGCCCCCATAGCTGCGACACAGAATAATGCCCCCATAGCTGTGACACAGTATAATACCCCCATAGCTGTGACACAGTATAATGCCCCCATAGCTGCGACACAGTATAATGCCCCCATAGCTGTGACACAGTATAATGCCCCCACAGCTATTGACAGAGTATAATGCCCCCATAGCTGCTAGACAGTATAATGCCTCCATAGCTGCGACAGTATAATGCCCCCATAGCTGCGACACAGTATAATGCCCCCACAGCTGTGACACAGTATAATGCCCCCATAGCTGCGACAGTATTATGCCCCCATAGCTGCGACACAGTATAATGCCCCCATAGCTGCTACACAGTATAATGCCCCCATAGCTGTGACACAGTATAATGCCCCCATAGCTGCGACACAGTATAATGCCCCCCATAGCTGCTACACAATATAATGCCCCCATAGCTGCGACACAGTATAATGCCTCCATAGCTGCTACACAGTATAATGCCCCCATGGGTGTGACACAGTATAATGCCCCCATAGCTGTGACACAGTATAATGCCCCCATAGCTGCGACACAGTATAATGCCTCCATAGCTGCTACACAGTATAATGCCCCCATAGCTGTGACACAGTATAATGCCCCCGTAGCTGCTACACAGTATAATGCCCCCGTAGCTGCTACACAGTATAATGCCCCCGTAGCTGCTACACAGTATAATGCCCCCGTAGCTGCTACACAGTATAATGCCCCCGTAGCTGCGACACAGTATAATGCCCCCATAGCTGCTACACAGTATAATGCCTCCATAGCTGCTACACAGTATAATGCCTCCATAGCTGCTACACAGTATAATGCCTCCATAGCTGTGACACAGTATAATGCCCCCATAGCTGCCTCTACACAGTATAATGCCCCCATAGCTGCTACACAGTATAATGCCCCCATAGCTGCTACACAGTATAATGCCTCCATAGCTGCTACACAGTATAATGCCTCCATAGCTGCTACACAGTATAATGCCCCCATAGCTGCTACACAGTATAATGCCTCCATAGCTGTGACACAGTATAATGCCTCCATAGCTGCTACACAGTATAATGCCTCCATATGTACGTACCTAATAAAAAAAAAAACATAATTACTTACCTATCCCAGTTCCCACGACGGTGGGGGATTCTTCTCCTCCTCTGCACTGTCCCGTGAGTGTCTCCGTGCAGACAGGCGCGATGACGTCACTACATCGCGCTTGCCTGCGCCGAGCCTCTCACGGCAGAGTGAATGCTGGAGCGAGGCTCCAGCATTCAACACAATTGAATCTGTGTCCTGCGGACGCAGATTCAGTTGGAAGCGGGACAGCGCGGAAGTTAGCAACGCTAGAGCGCTGCATAGTGTTTTAAGATTGTGTATGGTTCGGGCGGCCATGGGCCCCCTGGGAGCCTCGGGACCCGGGCGGCCGCCCGAACCGCCCATATGATAATCCGCCATTGGCAGGGTGGCACTATATACAAGGGGGAGCAGGGTGGCACTATATACAAGGGGGGAGCAGGGTGGCACTATATACAAGGGGGAGCAGGGTGGCACTATATACAAGGGGGAAAGCAGGGTGGCACTATATACAAGGGGAAGCAGGGTGACACTATACAAGGGGGGAGTAGGGTGGCACTATATACAAGGGGGAGCAGAGTGGCACTATATACAAGGGGGAGCAGGGTGGCACTATACACAAGGGGGGCACTATATACAAGGGGGGAGCAGGGTGGCACTATATACAAGGGGGAGCAGGGTGGCACTATATACGAGGGGGAGAGCAGGGTGGCACTATATACAAGGGGAAGCAGGGTGACATTATACAAGGGGGAGTAGGGTGGCACTATATACAAGGGGGAGCAGAGTGGCACTATATACAAGGGGGAGCAGGGTGGCACTATACACAAGGGGGGCACTATATACAAGGGGGGAGCAGGGTGGCACTATATACAAGGGAGAGCAGGGTGGCAGTATATACAAGAAGGGGCTGTATGGCACTATACAGGGGGCTGTGTGGCACTATACACAAGAGGGAGCTGTGGGGCACTATATACAAGGAGGGTTGTGTGTGACAGAATCTACAGGGGTCTGTGTGTGGTGCTATCTACAGGGGGCTGTGTGGCACTACATACAAGGGAGGGGGCTGTGTGACAGTACATACAAGGGAGGGGGGCTGTGTGGCACTATATACAATGTAGGGGGCTGTGTGGCACTTTATACAAGGGACGGGGGCTGTGTGACACTGTATACAGGGGGGCTTTATGGCAATATCTACAGGGGGGCTGTATGCCACTATCTAGAAGGGGGAGGTGGGGGCGCTATCTACAAGTGGGGTGTGATACTGTCTACAATTGGAGCTGTATAGTATTGTCTACAGGGTGGCTATATGGCACAATCTACAGGGGGCAGTATATACAGGGGGCACTTTCTATAAGGGGGGCTGCGTGGGGCACCTGCTGGGCAGTCAAAAGTTTGCTATGGGGCCCAGTCTTTCCTAGTTACGCCCCTGGTGCAGATATAGTATATATTCCTGTTTAAGGTGAAACTCTTCATAGTAAGTAAAATGAACCTACTAGGGTAACATAACTGGGCTGTTATTTGTTTTATTCTGGTCCAAATGCAAGTTTGCAGGTGCTTTGTACACTTTAGTTACTTATGGTTGGAAATCGGTAGAACATGGTCAATGAAGTTTCTGATGGGGCACTTTGTGTAGGAAACTGCTGTCATTGTTTATTGGGGCAGTGTACTGACACTGTTAACGGGGACACTCTTGGTGTTGTTTATGGAGGCTGTCGTTAAAGGGACATGACCTTTACTTGTTGGTGGACTTTACATTGAAAAAAATGTCTACACACCACATCTCAAGTTTTCCTGAAAATGATTATTAAAAGTAGGCAGGAATAAGATAGATTTAATTGTTTTCTACTTATTTTTATTTGATAATACTCTAATACACTACTAAGATTTCATTTTAGAGCACTTCCTTATTGTTTTTGTGTTGACAATAAATTAGTCACGTATATGGCCCCTTTAAAGTCCCTTGTTTATTGTCAAATTCCTTTGGGTAACATTATTCTGAGCTTCTCACAACTGTGATCAATGCTTTTTTGAACAGAGTTTTGGCATGCAATAATAATAGTAATTAAGCCATTAATTATTAAATAGGAAGCAAAAAATACTAAAGACATCTGGCTAAGGCTTCATTCACAGCTGCGCTAGGGCTCCGTTCCATCTGAGCTTTCCATCGGAACGGAGCCCTGACAGACACAAACGGAAACCATAGGTTTCCGTTACTATCTCCATTGTTTTCAATGGTGACAGATCCGGTGCCAATGGTTTCCGTTTGTCTCCGCTGTGCAAGGGTTCCGTCGTTTTGACAGAAGGAATAGGTAGTCGACTACGGTATTTATTCAGTCAAAACGACGGAACCCTTGCACAACGGAGACAAACGGAAACCAATGGCATTGGCTCCGTCACCATTGAAATCAATGGTGATGGAAAAACCTAGGGTTTCCGTTTGTGCCTGTCAGAGCTCCATTTCGACGTAAAGCTACGACAAAATGGAGCCCTAGTGCAGATGTGAACGAAGCCTTAAGTAAAAATAAAAAGGGAGACAACTCTGACTTTGACGGACTACAGTTGAGCGTGCCGTGCACATGCTCCGCCTCTGCTCCTTTCTCCTCATCTATCTGCCATGACTTTGAGTTGTTGGACCCTTAACCATTCTAACATTTACCCCTTATTCTTATATTGTGGATAGTGAATACATTTTTCTAGTCAGAGTACCCCTTTAAAGAGGCTCTGTCACCATATTATAAGTTCCCTATCTCCTACATAAGGAGATGGGCGCTATAATGTAGGTGACAGCAGTGCATTTTATTTAAAAAAAAACGATCTGTTTTCACCACTTTATTAGCGATTTTAGATTTATGCTAATGAGTTGCTTAATGCCCAAGTGGGCGTGTTTCTACTTTAGACCAAGTGGGCGTTGTACAGAGGAGTGTATGACGCTGACCAATCAGCTGTAGATGACAGGTTACACCGAGATCACGCTTCCTCTGCTGTAACTACCACAGAAACGGTAACGAAATGCAGAGATTGTGAATAGACATCCCGTGGAATGTCTATCCACTGTCTAAACACTTCAGTATTGTTAATGTGTTAGTATAAGACTTCACATAGCGATCTAAAAGGATCCCTATGCGCTGTGTAAATGAATGGAGAGGAGTGCATGATGCTGATTGGTCAGCGTCATACACTCCTCTGTACAACACCCACTTGGTCTAAAGTAAAAATACGCCCACTTGGGCATTAAGCAACTCATTAGAATAAATCTAAAATCGCTAATAAAGTGGTGAAAACAGATTGTTTTTTTAAATAAAAAGCACTGCTGTCATCTACATTACAGCGCCCATTTCCTTATATAGGAGATAGGGCACTTATAATGTGGTGACAGAGCCTCTTTAAGGCCAACATCAACTTTCTCTTTAATTAAAATAAAATATTTTTTAATTTAAAAATTGCATATCTTTCCATATTATTGTATCTGTTTCTAAGAGGAGGAGTTAGCTCCCATGACTGTCATGTTGACATCTCTACCTTAATATAAGAGTGATTCCCCCTTGTGACATTACCAAGATTGATAGAGAGGAGAAAGGGTGGCGGGAGGAGAGAGTAGAAAGGTGTTCGTGTCTACTTGTATGCAGGTGGATGACTGGGTGCCGAATCACACATAGCTTTCATAATGGTTGCATCTATAGTACCAGGAGCACATGTTGATGCTCTAGCAAGTGATATAATGTGTCAACACATCTACGGACCCATAATGTACCTGCCTGTGACACCGATTTTGTACAGAGAGATTTTTTCATGCGGAATGCATTAGAAAAAAATGGTGGCCAGGAATGGCAGAGACACCTTAGAACTGCACACAGTGCCTATGGGTGCCTTCAGGGTCCTAAGACAAGATGAAAATTTATGGTATGATAATGTGGGGATCTTTTGACCAACAATTATTGAATGTCTGGGTGTCGAATGCTACAGATTTGATGTCGATTTGGAGGTCCTTCAACTGCATATCTTTATAACTTCCTCCAGATGTATTATTTTCTATATGTATAAGTTGACTTCTCATTTTTGAACATTATTAGAACAGATTGTTGAGCTTTAAAATTAGAATAAAAATAGAGCTAAAAATGTAAGAGGACGTCCAGTGATTTATGCCTAAATATAGCCACAATAATAGCAAAACCATAATACATATGCAAATTTCAGAAAATACTGAAGAGTTTTCAAATCCAGTTTCAATAAAAAATGCATTGTAAGTGCACATTATTATTGTAGTGAATATCTATTACGAGTGACACTTTCTGAGCTTCTCCTTTCTGCCTTTTAAAATGATCATTGATTTTGCTACGATGTTAATGTTCCTGATAGAACTCCTCCAGGGTTCAAGATTGGAAACTTTTCCATATCAGTGCATGTCTGCTAATTTAACCCATTCGAAATACTTAATGACTTGTTAGCAAATTATGGCATTGCTAATGAAAGAAATTATAGAATTTCTAGCCGTTTGATTGTAGAGCAGAAAGACTGGATCCATGGTTCAAGAATTATTGGCACATGCTGCATAAGTGCATATGTAAGGTCACTGAAGCAGCAATTGCAGGAAATTAAAATTCTAGTTACTCCCCATACATGATGCCTACAGACACCCAGTCCCCACCTAATCAAAGATAAGATAAAATAATAATAATTTACTCACCGCTCCTCTTCTTTTGTCTGCAGGGAGCCTGCCCTGGATCCTCTCAGGCTGGGTTCACACGAGCACATTAACGTCCGTAATGGACGGACGTATTTCGGCCAGAAGTCCCGGACCGAACTCAGTGCAGGGAGCCTGGCTCCTAGCATCACAGTTATGTACGATGCTAGGAGTCCCTTCCTCTCTGCAGGACAACTGTCCCGTACTGTAATCATGTTTTCAGTATGGGACAGTAGTTCCACGGAGAGACAGGGACTCCTAGCATCGTACATAACTATGATGCTAGGAGCCCGGCTCCCTGCACTGAGTTCGGTCCGGGACTTCTGGCCGAAATACGTCCGTCCATTACGGACGTTAATGTGCTCGTGTGAACCCAGCCTTAGGCTGCCACGACGAGCCAAAGCAAATACAAAGTTCTGACGCCGGGCAGCGCCGCAATGTCATATGTGATGCAGCACCTGCCCCTCATGGGCCCTCCTTCCCCAGCCGCGGTAGCACCTTTTGTGACCCCCATCGTATTGCCGCTATTTCCAAAGCGTATAGAGGAAAAGGTGTTGCATTAAATGAATCTAAATCAAACATAAATTGAAGGAAAATGCCCACAAAATCTGAAGTTTCACATTGTGATTAATCACTAGGGAATGTGAGAAGAAAAAATTATTCGACCTTGAAGATTGCTAAGCAGCAACCTGAATAGGTTTGGACTGTTGCATTAACTTTGTCACTATGTAATGTCTGATATTGTTTGTTTCATGTTCCCTCTAAATTGTAAAGTGCTGCGTAATATGTTGCCGCTATATAAATAAAGATTATTATAGCCACGCTGGTAGCGGCAGGTGAGATCTGCCTGTCTCATCCACATTGTCTGCAAGTGCTAGTGATGACATCTAATCTATACCACCACGTCTTACAGTTCAGTGCAATAAATACTGTAAGATTTCTATTGATTCTCAGGGCTGGGCAATGATAATTTGGTAGGTAAGTTGTTTTTTTTAACTCTACCCGTATGAGAATGGAGAATTATATATTTTTTATGTTTCATCATATTTATTCCTTTTGATTTTAGCTTTTTATGTTATTTAATCAGGGTGATGCTGAATTAGCCTTGCAAGACCCTGAGGTGATTTCCAATGTTGCACTCCTCATTGTCTCATATCTGAGTTAGCCAATTTTTTTACCTAAAGAGAATATAATTTTTTTTAGGTTATCATCATTTTGATATAATAAAAGTCAATGCAATTTCATTTTCAAATACTCTATTAGGGAATTCTCAGTTGAAAAAAATAAGTTAACCAATTCTGAACCCTCTTTAATTAACTAGAGCAGAGAGCAGCTAGTCCATTGATTTCATTTATTTGTGTATTTTTTCATTATTCTGAAAGCAACCTGTTGACTTTTATGGGAGAGTGTTGTGGGCATGCTCTGTGATATGTTCAAAGGTCGCTGTGTAGGGTGTAAAGAAGAGGAGTGCTGTCCTCATAGCCTATTGTCAATGGTGTGGATCCTGCATAACCTGCCTCTAGCTGTATAATATTGGTGTTACCTTTCATTGTAATCCTGCCCTTTGATGATAATGGGATGATTGATGACCCTGCCCCAAGTGTTCACAGCACAGCAAATTGAAGAGTGATCTCAAAACAGGAATTGT
Source organism: Rhinoderma darwinii (assembly GCF_050947455.1). NCBI lineage: Eukaryota > Metazoa > Chordata > Amphibia > Anura > Rhinodermatidae > Rhinoderma > Rhinoderma darwinii. Next base: position 406,857,275 of record NC_134688.1, read on the forward strand.
CATCCTAGTGTGAGTATTTATTGACCAGTGTAAAAAACTGCAATATTTTAGCATTACTTTTTTTCATAGAAAGTGTGGGACAACAATGCAAAAACAACATATATTTTTTTAATAAAACTTAAAAACTTGATCTAAACAATAGAATCCCTTTAAAGGAATTGTGTCACGAAAACAACAACTTTTTATATAAAAGCAGGTAAAGCGATTAGCTGATTGCCATGAGTCAGCTGGTGTTGCGCAGGGAAGCCGTGACCACTGTCGGTTACATGTAGTTTACATACTGCTGTTGAATTGAATGGTTGTCCATATAATGGGGGTGCCATGTCCGACATAGCAGCTTTCCATTCTGGCATATAGATGGAAATGGAAATATGTTTTTTAAACTTTATTACTACTGCCTTATTAATAGCTGCTGGCTGATTGACATCGTCCATTACTAAGGCGGGGCTTAGTGTTAGCCGGTGCAGAGGCTAACACTAACCCTCATTATTACCCCAGTACCCACCACCACTAGGGGTGCTGGGAAGAGCCATGTACGATCTAGTACCCGATCATCTGTAGTGATGGTCGGGCACTGGGATGGCTGCAGGCTGGTATTATTAGGCTGGGAAAGGCAGAAAACAGTGACCCTTCCCACCCTGGTAATGCTAACCTGCTGCTGCTATGTTGTATCTGGCTGGTTATGAAAAATGGGGAGGGGCATGTAGTTTTTTCCAATTTTTTATTTAAAAAAGAAATAAAGAAAAAATAATGACGTGGGGTCCCACCCAATTCTCATAACCAGCCAGATAGAACACAGCAGCAGCAAGCTAGCATTACCAGGCTGGGAAGGCCCACTGTTTTGGACTTTCCCAGCCTAATAATACCAGCCTGCAGCCGTCCCAGTGCCCAGCCATCGGTACAGATGGTCAGGTACTGGATCGTACCAGGCTTTTCCCAGTACCCCTGGTGGGGTGGGTACCAGGGTAATAATGGGGGTTAGTGTTAGCCTCTGCACCGGCTAACACTAAGCCTGCCTTAGTAATGGACCCTGTCAATCAGCCAGCGGCCATTACTAAAGCGGTAGTAATACATTTTAAAAGAAAATACAAAGACATAGATAAAATATTTTATTGAAATAAACACCCCCCCCCACACACGCACACAATGCTCATTAACCATTTTATTGAAAATAAAAAAAGCCATCATCGAAGTAGTCCTCGAATTCGACGTCCAACAACCGAACCTGTAAAAAAACACAAACACAAAAAAAAACACATTAGTAACACATGTGGTAGGTTTAGATATAGGGCCAATGTGTGCTACTGACTTTTAGACCATGTATCTAAGCCAACCATAAGTTAGGCTTAGATACAGGGCCCCAGCAGACAGTAATCTTATACTGTATAAGATTACGATCTGTTGGGGCCCTGTATCTAAGCCTACTGTGTGGTAAGCTTAGATACAGGGCCAATCAGGCATGGGCCATGTATCTAAGAATAACATGTGGTAGGCTTAGATATAGGGTCCATGTGTGATACTGTCTGTTAGACCCTGTATCTAAGCCTACCAGAAGGTAGGCTTAGATACAGGACCCCAGCAGGCCGTAACGTTACACTTACCCTCCTCTTCGGCTCTAGTTGCAGCAGATGTCCCGACACCATCTAGCGTCGTGACGTCATCCGCGGTGCACAGCGAGTGTGACGTCATGACGCGAGAAGACGTCGGGACTTCCGCTGCGCTCAGGAAAGAAGATTGGTAAGTATGTGTCGTTACTATAGTAACAGGAAACCGTGTATTTTATTACATTGTCCCCAGTTACTATAGTAACTTTATAGATGCGGTGCGGGGGCCATGGCCCGGTTGCAATTGCGTCCACTGCTTCCACGAATGTTGGAAGTTGCCGAGGCACCGTGCCAAGGATTTGGGCTTGGGCCCCTAAGGCCCGGTGCTAGTGACGCTCCTGGTATGTATGTACAGTAAGCGGAGAATCACACTCCCCATACTTTATGAAACTTATCTGGGGTAACCCTACCTTTATATACAACCTGGTTGATTATACAATTATCTAGAACTCAAAACGTTTTTTTTACAGTCATCCATGTTAAAGTGTTAGCTTTTCTTGCAAGAGAAAGAGATTCCTTAAGAAATATTCATAGGTGATATTGTCATATTTCCTCATCCAGAAAACTAAGCAGACAAATCTCATGAGTATGTAGTTGTGGAACATGTATGATCTCAGATAGGAGATCCGTGACCTCCCTCCAAAAGCCCTGAATCACCGCAGAATCCCATATTATATGCCAGAAATCTGACCTTTACATCGAAATATATTTAAATGTACAGTGAAGGAAATAAGTATTTGATCCCTTGCTGATTTTGTAAGTTTGCCCACTATCAAAGACATGAACAGTCTAGAATTTTTAGGCTAGGTTAATTTTACCAGTGAGAGATAGATTATATAATTTAAAAAAAACAGAAAATCAGATAGTCAAAATTATATATATTTATTTGCATTGTGCACAGAGAAATAAGTATTTGATCCCCTACCAACCATTAAGAGTTCAGCCTCCTCCAGACCAGTTACACGCTCCAAATCAACTTGGTACCTGCATTAAAGACAGCTGTCTTACATGGTCACCTGTATAAAAGACTCCTGTCCACAGACTCAATTAATCAGTCTGACTCTAACCTCTACAACATGGGCAAGACCAAAGAGCTTTCTAAGGATGTCAGGGACAAGATCATAGACCTGCACAAGGCTGGAATGGGCTAGAAAACCATAAGTAAGACGCTGGGTGAGAAGGAGACAACTGTTGGTGCAATAGTAAGAAAATGGAAGACATACAAAATGACTGTCAATCGACATCGATCTGGGGCTCAATGCAAAATCTCACCTCGTGGGGTATCCTTGATCCTGAGGAAGGTGAGAGCTCAGCCGAAAACTACACGGGGGGAACTTGTTAATGATCTCAAGGCAGCTGGGACCACAGTCACCAAGAAAACCATTGGTAACACATTACGCCGTAATGGATTAAAATCCTGCAGTGCCCGCAAGGTCCCCCTGCTCAAGAAGGCACATGTACAGGCCCATCTGAAGTTTGCAAATGAACATCTGGATGATTCTGAGAGTGATTGGGAGAAGGTGCTGTGGTCAGATGAGACTAAAATTGAGCTCTTTGGCATTAACTCAACTCGCCGTGTTTGGAGGAAGAGAAATGCTGCCTATGACCCAAAGAACACCATCCCCACTGTCAAGCATGGAGGTGGAAACATTATGTTTTGGGGGTGTTTCTCTGCTAAGGGCACAGGACTACTTCACCGCATCAATGGAAGAATGGATGGAGCCATGTACCGTCAAATCCTGAGTGACAACCTCCTTCCCTCCACCAGGACATTAAAAATGGCTCGTGGCTGGGTCTTCTAGCACGACAATGACCTGAAACATACAGCCAAGGCAACAAAGGAGTGGCTCAAAAAGAAGCACATTAAGGTCATGGAGTGGCCTAGCCAGTCTCCAGACCTTAATCCCATCGAAAACTTATGGAGGGATCTGAAGATCCGAGTTGCCAAGCGACAGCCTCGAAATCTTAATGATTTACAGATGATCTGCAAAGAGGAGTGGGCCAAAATTCCATCTAACATGTGTGCAAACCTCATCATCAACTACAAAAAATGTCTGACTGCTGTGCTTGCCAACAAGGGTTTTGCCACCAAGTATTAAGTCTTGTTTGCCAAAGGGATCAAATACTTATTTCTCTGTGCACAATGCAAATAAATATATATAATTTTGACAATGTGATTTTCTTTTTTTTTTTTTTTATATAATCTATCTCTCACTGGTAAAATTAACCTAGCCTAAAAATTCTAGACTGTTCATGTCTTTGACAGTGGGCAAACTTACAAAATCAGCAAGGGATCAAATACTTATTTCCTTCACTGTATGTGTTGTCTCCAATTGCTGATAGCTACACTTTGTGTTTAGGCCATTGATAACTACACCGTGTTCCAAATTATTATGCACATTGGATTTAAGTGTCATAAACATTTAATTATTAGTTTTTCAATTAAACTCATGGATGGTATTGTGTCTTAGGGCTCTTTGGATCATTGTAATCAATCTCAGACACCTGTGATAATTAGTTTGCCAGGTGTGCCCAATCAAACGAAAACTACTTAAGAAGGACATTCCACATTATTAAGCAGACCACAAGTTTCAGGCAATATGGGAAAGAAAAAGGATCTCTCTGCTGCCAAAAAGCGTGAAATAGTGCAATACCTTGGACAAGGTATGAAAACATTGGATATTTCAAGAAAACTTAAGCATGATCATCGTACTGTGAAAAGATTTATGGCTGATTCAGAGCACAGACGGGTTAGTTCAGATAAAGGCATAATGAGGAAGGTTTCTGCCAGACAAATTAATAGGATTAGGAGAGCAGCTGCTAAAATGCCATTGCAAAGCAGCAAACAGGTATTTGAAGCCGCTGGTGCCTCTGGAGTCCCGCCAACCTCAAGGTGTAGGATCCTCCAGAGGTTTTCAAGTGTGCATAAAGCTATTATTCGGCCACCCGAACAACAATGCTCACAAGCAGAAACGGTTGCAGTGGGCTCAGAAATATATGAAGACTAATTTTCAAACCGTGTTGTTTACTGATGAGTGCCGTGCAACCCTGGATGGTCCAGATGGATGGAGTAGTGTATGGTTGGTGAATGGCCACCATGTCCCAACAAGGCTGCGACGTCAGCAAGGAGGTGGTGGAGTCATGTTTTGGGCTGGAATCATGGGGAGAGAGCTGGTAGGCCCCTTTAGGGTCCCTGACGGTGTGAAAATGACCTCTGCAAAGTACGTAGAGTTTATGACTGACCACTTTCTTCCGTGGTACAAAAAGAGGAACCGTGCCTTCCGTAGCAAAATTATCTTCATGCATGACAATGCACCATCTCATGCTGCAAAGAATACCTCTGTGTCATTGGCTGCTATGGGCATAAAAGGAGAGAAACTCATGGTGTGGCCCCCATGTTCCCCTGACCTCAACCCTATTGAGAACCTTTGGAGCATCCTCAAGCAAAATATCTATGAGGGTGGGAGGCAGTTCACATCAAAACAGAATCTCTGGGAGGCTATTCTGACATCCTGCAAAGATATTCAAGCAGAAACTGTCCAAATACTCACAAATTCAATGGATGCAAGAATTGTGAAGGTGATATCAAAGAAGGGGTCAACATGTAACTTGGCCTGTTAAGATTTTTTTGATTGAAAGAGCTTTTGATTTCTGTGAATATGTCCTCCTGATGCTGCAAATGCAACAAATTACCATTTAGTTCTCTTTACAACCTATAAAATGTTTTGATCTCTGTTGTGCATAATAATTTGAAACAGTGCATTTTGAGTTTTTTACTTCTAAAAAAAAATCTGGTATCATTAGGAGATTTGTTCAATAAAATTCACATTATACTACAACGGTTGATGGCTTGAAGATTATACTGACTGTCATTTGCATCGACTATTTAGGAAAATCAGCAAAAAATAACATTTGCATAATAATTTGGAACGCGGTGTATACCCGTATATTCCCTATTTAGTGTTTTCATTAGGAATGGATTCCTGGATACCAGGAATACAGAGGTGGGGGATTAGAAAAAATACTGTTGATCTGTGCAAACAAAAGTGGTGAAATGTCAAACAAACAGGATGATAAAACCATAGGTCAGAAACTACACCAGAGTAGACCGGAGAGTCTAAGAGTCCAGTGATGAGAGCTCTACTGCTCTCTGCTCTACTTCTCCTGGGGGCAGCCTGGTTTGCCCAGGCTGCTGAAGGTAGGTGGACATGGAGATGTAACTGTGTAGAGTTGTAGCTGTAGTTTTTGTTTTTTGTTTGTTTGTTTATTGATTGTATTCCAGGTTAATTTATGTAGTGTAATACTGTCTGTATAGTCAACAGCAATATACTTAATTATAGAGACCTTTTCTACAGGAGCTATCTGGTATTGCTGTTTATACTGACTGACACAGCTATCCCCATAGTCCATGTGTTTTAGAAATCTAGACTGCTACTTAAATGGGTTTTCCAGCTCATGAAATTTTTGGGAAACGGCTGACAATGCTGTAAAATAACAAAAGAAGTGATATCATAGCACGTCGACACAGGAGTGGCTGGGGATCGGTAAGTTGGGTACTCCTTTTGTTATTTTATAGCATTATCAGCCGTTTACATAAAAAAATCATGCACCTGGAAAACCCCTTTAAGAAGTCATTAAAATTTACAGAAAGCCTTGTCAATACATTGACAATGTTATAACTTATTATTTTGATTTGATATAACTGTATTAGTCATCAAATTTTACATTTATCAAAGAATCCTTCAATTGCAGCTATTACTAGTTAGCTCTTCCCAGAGGTGTTAGTGTACAGCATCTTCCTAAAAGCTCATCCCACAAGAGCTCGTAGAGTTGATATCTGGTGATGACAGTTTCATCGATGACAGTTCTCTGAATTCCTGTTTCTAAACCAAGTAGCTTTTGCATATTTTAGTTTCAGTCCTGCTGCATGATGAATTTGTTCAAATCAAACACTGAACGCAGGGGGCAGGGACGTAACTAGGAAAGACTGGGCCCCATAGCAAACTGACTGGGGCCCCCCTCCCCGGGGTGTCACACAACCCCCCCCCCTTGTAGATAGTGCCTTTTTTACTGCCCCCCCCTGTAGATAGCACCATACAGCCCCCTCTGTAGATAACCTCTTACAGCCCCCTTGTAGATAACGCCATACAGCCCCCATGTAGATAACGCCATACAGCCCCCCTGTAGATAACGCCATACAGCCCCCCTGTAGATAACGCCATACAGCCCCTCTGTAGATAACGCCATACAGCCCTCCCTGTAGGTAACGCCATACAGCCCCCCCTGTAGGTAACACTATACAGCCCCCTGTAGATAACGCCATACAGCCCCCCTGTAGGTAACGCTATATAGCCCCCCCTGTAGGTAACGCCATACAGCCCCCCCTGTATGTAACGCCATGCAGCCCCAACCCCCCAAAAAAATGCGACCTACAGTGTGTCCTACAAAAGACATGCATCCCCTATCCACAGGATAGGGGATACATGTGTGATCGCTGGCATTGATAGGGAGAACGGCGGACCGAAAGTCCCCTGAAGTTCTCCATGACTAACCTCTGACTTCCGGCGTCTGCTCAGCTCAATAAAAATGAAAGGAGCGCTGGTCACACATGCGCACAAGCGCGACCGGCGCTCCATTCATTTCTACGGAGCTGCCGACACAGACCCCGAAAGTCCGAGGTTTGTGATGGAGAACTTCAGGGGACTTTCGGTCCCCCGTTCTCCCTATCAATGCCAGCGATCACACATGTATCCCCTATCCTGTGGATAGGATAGGGAATACATGTCTTTTGTTTAATGACAGAGCGGGGAGATACCTCCCTGCTCTGCCGTAGTGTTCAGTGGCGTCGCGCTGTAGCAGCCGTAGCGGCAGCTAGCGGAGCCTCCGGCCATGGTGGGGGCTCGTGCCGGCGGGCAACATGGGCCCCCTCGTGCCGCAGGCCCCGTAGCAGCCGCTACGGCTGCTACAGCGGTAGTTACGCCACTGGCTGCTACGTACATGTACGTGGCATGTCGTTAGGGTGTTAAAGGGGTCCTCTGGGAATTTCTTATTGATGGTCTATCTTTATGATAGGTTATCAATATTAGATCGGCGGGGGTCCAACTCCCGGAACACCCGCCGATCAGCTTTTTTGAAGGGGCCGTAGTACTCGTCGCCTTGGCCTCTTCAGTGTTTACCAGGCACACCGCCGTACACATCGGTAGCAGCTGCGCCTGGGATTGCAGCTCAGTCCCGTTCACTTGAATGCAATCACATGCACAGTCGCCCCGTGTGTGTACGGTGTTGTGCTTGTTAACTGTGAAAAGTCAGACGAACGCTATGGTCCCATCAATCACGGACCCCCACTGATCTGATATTGATGGTCTATTCTAAGGATGAGCCATAAATATAAAATGCCCAGAGGACCCCTTTCTTTAATGTAATGTGTGTGAAGTTTGAACTTATATAACGTGGCAGAGGGCAGGCATCAGTATATGTGTTAGGGGGAATTCACAGAGTTTTTCAGCATGCTTTTTGACGCGGAAAAACGTGTAAAAAAACAGACGAAAACTGATGCGTTTTTTCCAGCGAGCGCTAAAACCGCTCACGGGAACAAGCGACTTGCCCCTATCTTCGTGCGTATACGTCTCTGACCTCCCATTGACAATAAGAGGCAGAGAAATTTGCCAGCGGCGCTCAATGTCCGCAGCCAAAAAACGCAGCAAAAAACACGGCAAACGGCGTGCAGACATGTGAAAATCTGCCTCGAAATTACAGAAGGAATTTTGAGCCAGATTTTTCTGCCTGCAAAAAACTCTGTGTGAACAGGACCTTAAGGCTTCAGTATAGGTGTTAGGGGGAGTTCACACTGAGTTTTTTGATGCGGAAACCGTGGCAACAGTAAAAAACGCCTGCGGGAAAAAGAAGCGTAAGGCTATGTTCACACTGAGTTTTTTGCAGGAGGAATATCTGCCTCAAAATTCCATTTGGAAGTTTGAGGCAGTTTTACCTCTCGCTGCACGCCGATTTTCGCGGCGTTTTTCGCCCGCGGCCATTGAGCGCCGCGGTCATAAAACACCGCGAAATACGCTTTCTCTGCCTCCCATTGAAGTCAATGGGAGGTAAGAGGCGTAAACGCCCGAAGATATGGCATGTCGCTTCTTTTTCCCGTGAGGCAGTTTTAGTGCTCGCGGGAAAAAGACGCCAACGCCTCCCATTGAAATCAATGGGAGGAATTTTCGGACTGTTTTTGACGAGTTTTGCGACGCGGTTTCCGCATCAAAAAACTCTTTCAAATACTACGTGTGAACATAGCCTAATGCCCTTTCTTCGGGCGTTTCTGTCTCCGACTTCCCATTGATAACAATGGCAGGCAGAAAATGCGTTTTTTGCTGCGTTTTTCTGCCCACGGCCCGATGGCTGAAAAACGTCACAAAAAACGCAACGAAAAATGCGGGAAGTGTTCAAAATATGCCTCAAAATTCCAGAAGGAATTATGAGGCAGATTTTTGTACCTAAAAACTTTTCCCTTCTCCCATGAAGTTTTTAACTTCATGTACCTGTCCTCTGCGGTCTGCACGCCCTCCACCCGTCCTCTGAGATACCTAGTACCCCGGCAGTCCTGACTGTGCTGTCCTCCGCCCGAAGTCTCGCGTCGTTCGTTCCCTTTAGCTCCCCCCCCCTGCCCTCTCCCCTGCCTGAGCGCTCCTCCTAACACCTATCTCCGTCCTATTCAACTGTGTGGCAGACTATCAGTGCACAGTGTGCAGAGCAGCGGCTATCACCCGGCCCCCGGACCCCCCCCCGCGGCTATCACCGGACCCCCCTCCCCCCGCGGTTATCACCCGGCCCCCGGAATCCCCCCCCCCGCGGCTATCACCGGGCCCCCGCCCCCCCCCCATTATTGATGCTACTATTAGGCATGAGGGGGCCCGTGCCTCCAGCCCTGGCACATAATGTAATGTGCCTGTCAGGGCGACACGGGCCCCCCCATGCCGCGGGCCCCGTAGCAGCTGCTACGGCTGCTATTGTGGTAGTTACGCCACTGGCATTACTTTGTAAGTGGTGACCTTTCTACCTCATTATACCTTGCACTGCGGAAATCTCTTACCATCACCAAATGAGTCCTATATCAGTACATCTCCATTATCCATGATGACAGGAGGTATCAATCACTTCTACAGGATCTTTAATTTGTTCTATGTCTCACGTGCTCTTCTTTGACCCAAACAAATTATATATGGATGTTGACAACATCGAGTTAGAACATTGGTGTACTGATCCTGTTGAACATCTGGGCCTTCTTTTTCTTTTCCTATTTCGGCTTGATCCAGTTTGCCACCTTAAAGGTGCATTCACACACGGCGTGCGGAAGACTTTACAACGTATGCCTATGGGAAAAATATATTCCGCAAATTTCTACACTTTTTGCATTGCAGAATATTTTTCCCATAGGCTTACAAAGCAAGTATGCCACGTGTGACTGGACCTTAATACTATTGTGGACACCTGTGCATTAAATCTTGCCATTTTTATTCGCTCACTACAAAAATTGTGTAGTCTATAGAAACGCATTGAGTAGCTTAAAAATCTCTTTAAAAGTGCTCCAGTCAAGTGAACCGCTAGTGATTTCTTTTTTAATCGCTACATTCTGGGATTTCTTAGCCTTTTTAAAAAAGTAGTACCTCCTTGTTTCCTAAACAGAGTAATATAAGGGTATGTTCCCATAGGTTTGATTTGCTGCAGTATTTCCACAAGGGAATACTGTGCAGAAAATCCACAGTTTTAGGCCCCATGAACACGACCGTTTTAAACCTCTGTTTTTGTGGACCGCAACCCATTCACTTCCATTGAACACCTTTCCGTATCGCTACGGATGAGTGTCCGTGTCGCATAACTGTTCCGGGAATTATGGAGCATGTCCGTTTTTGGTCCGTAATTGCAGCACAGACTCCTCCATAGAAGTCTATGGGGGAAGCCAAAATTGCGAATGGCTACAGAGGTGCGTCCGCAAATACGTATAGCCATCCGCAAATATGGAAGTGTTGTTAAGCATTAACCAGGCCTCTTGTTTTACGGATCCGTATATATGGATGCAATACGGATGCACTACGGGTCGTATTTGCGGATACCATTCAGCAGAAATGGGTACGTTGCTGATGACTATAAAGCAGTACGGAACCGTATTTACAGTCAGTATTTGCGGATATGGTCGTGTGCATGAGGCTCTAGGCCCCATGCACACGACCGTAAAAAACGGACCCATTCACTTCCATTCAACGCAGATACCTTTCCGTATCGCTACGGATGGGTGTCCGTGCCGTAGAAATGTTCCGAAAATTATGTAACATGTCCGTTCTTTTGCATTTTGCGAGCCGTGCTCCCATACTTTGTATGGGAGCACGGCCCGAAAATGCGTGAGGCAGTCGGTGGCCGGCCTTGCCCGCAATTACGGGCACGGCTGTGTGCATGGGGCCTTACAGTAGCAGCAAAGTAGATGAGATTTTAGCAAAAATTTGTCACGCTGCAGAAAAAATAAGCAGAAAAGTGGCGCGGAAAGTGTTCTGCGGGGCAGCTTTCAAATCTACAGCATGTCAATTTATGCTGTATACTCTGAATGGAGATGCGTCGTATTTGGGCCATAGACTTCAATGGGAAGCATAAATTCCGTACTAAAATACGCAAATTGAGTTTTGTTGCAGTTTTTACAGCGATTCTGTTCGGATTCCGCAGTTATAACCGCAGTAAATCCGCACCTACATATACCGCTTTCTACAATCAATGCTTCACACTTAAGTCGCAGGTTAAAGCTATATGTGCAGAAAAAAAAGGCACTATTTGTTGCGGATTTCTGTGACTAATTTACCTGCGGATTTATGAGTTCCGCAAAATCTGCAGCGTTTCCAGCTGGTGGGAACATACCCTAATATTTGCTTGGAAATCTCTTGAAAATCGCTCAAGGGGCTGACACATGAATGAGCCTTTATTTCACAAAATATTTAGCAAAATATCAGTAGATTGGGATGTTTACTGAGAAACCTGTTTAGTTTTCTCTTTTTTTTAACCCACACTCTAGAAATACTAGTACCACGCCACTAGTTCTGCCCCTTCTTCTTGCTAACCTAAAGACAGTAAAAGGGGACAGGGCATGGGGTAACACATGCAGGATCAGACTACATACAAGGTTTGTTTGTAGTCTGTAACCAGGGAGACAAATAGGTATGCGTAGGACCTGTAAACACAAAATGTTTTAAAAAAATAAAATAAATGTATCATGAATGGAGCAAGGAAAAAACATCATAACCAAAGAAGTGTATTCTTGAGAGATGAATACAGATAGTGAACTTCTGATATATTTTTTATTTTATTTTCTATCCTATTTTTACAGTTAGATAACTGATGACTTGGAAAATAATTAACATGGGGCATTGACCTTTCCTGAGTCAACAGATGTGCAGAAACTGCAAATAAACATGTGATGAAACCAAATAGAGACATGAGATCATAGAGCCTTGGATTAGATAGCACTGTTGATAAGACAATAACATGGACATAACAACATTTCACCAAATGTAACCATTTACATGCATTCCCACAAAATTATATACATGTATGTTATTAATTGCCTTTTCTTAATGCAAAACGACGTATAAGTACAACACGGTGATCACACAGGTGTAGAAGCCATGGCCATGCAATTTCCGGAGGAGGCAGCGGTTATTGACAGCCAGGCTTCCCTGAGCCCTCTAATCCCGGCCATTTAACCGCTTAGACGCATTAGAGGTGTTTGACAGCGGAAGGGGGCTCCCTCTGTCAGTCAATCAGTGCCCCGCAATGCAATCACGTGGCGCCGATCGGATGTCAGGGCAGTAAGGGCTAACATAGATCTCCTGGCCTACCATGGCTATATGCCTATTAGTATGTTTATTACTGACATCCAATAATGCTTTGCACATTGTGAAGTCCACTAGTGGGACTAAAAAATAGAATGAAATAAGGTTTAATAAAGTTTTTTTGTTTTTTTAAAATAATTATTTCCATAAAAAGTGGTTTTATTTGATAAAAAAATAAACACGTATGGTATCGCCTCAGTGGTAAAGACCTATGTATAATAATGGTTATTTAAACTGCACGGTGAAAGACGTAAAAAAAAAAACTCGCAAAAAAAACTCAAAAGTACTTTTTTTTTTATTCCCCACCACAAAACAAATTATAAAACGTAATCAATAATCTAAAAATATGACTTTGTCACGCTCAAATACAGCTGCATAAAAAAAAAAAAAATTATGACTTTTGGAATGCGACAACATAAAAGCTATGTTTTTGCATTAAATGTGCTATAATTGTGCAAAGGTAATGAAACATAAGAAAAACTATACAAATTTGATATCGCAGAGATTAAAAAAAACAATGATGCAATTGCTGTCATTTTTCCATTCCCCCCCAAAAAAAGTAATAAAAGTCATTCAATAAGTTATATGTACACCCAAACGGTACCTTTGAAAAGATGTCATCACTCAAAAAACTATGTCCTCATATCGCTACAACGATGGAAAAATAAAAATTTCATGGTGCTCAGAAAGTGGTGACACAAAAACAAAAAAATTCTTGCGCTCCGTAATGCCAAAATAGGCTCAGTCCTTAAAGGGTTATTGATAATTATTACATATATTGTGTTAAAATTATTGGTCCTAAACATTTTTAATCAGTTTTATCATCTTGAATCAGGCATTCTTCAACTTTGAGTTGTTTGGTAGCCTTACACAATTATCATAACGTCTAAAGAACAACCAGAATTTCAATATCAAATGGGAAAGTCTGTCTATGAAAAATGTATTTCCAGGGAACAAAGAAAACATTGTTGGTGCAGAAATAATAGACTGACATTTACTGTTTTCTGCAACTCACTTTATAGCTTTGCTAGAAAGACTGGGACAGAGTCAACAGAGTCATCTCATTACTATTAGAGGCCAGAGGATTAAGTAATAGATGACATCTCTGCTGTTCTGCACTTTCTGTTCTGGGGGAGAGGGGGATTGGTTCTCCATCTTTTTTTTTAAAATATAAATTCTTCTATTTATCAATTTTTCAAACATAACACGATGATGCAAAAAGAATCTGCAAGCATATAGCACGTCGGCACGCGGGCCGGAAAATGAGGTCATCTTGTATGATGTGTGTGCAATCAGAGAAAAATCAACATTAATTGGGGCTAGGCCCTTGCATCCCGAACCTGCAGACATGCACTAGGCCCACAGTGAAGCATAACTTAAGAGGGGGAATGAACAAGGAGAGGAGAAAAAGGGAAATACAGGGGAGGGAGGGTAAAGGACAAATTCTGGTGTTATATGCCCTGCAAAGAGTACAAATCAGGAGGCTACGATGTTCCTGAACTCCACTGATGATTGAAACCTGACCCAGTGATACCAGGTCTTCATGAACTTGGCGTGAGTACCTCTCATGGATGCCGTGAGATCCTCCATCCTCATAATCTCCTGTATCTTATTAAACCACATGCTGAGCGACGGCGCAGCAGATTGTCTCCACAGCGCTGGTATGCAGGCCCTGGCAGCGTTCACCAGGTGGCGGACCACAAAGCGACGATATGAGGCTAGTGGAACCTCGCACAGATGGAGCAAGAAGAAGGCCGGTGTGCATGGGAGCGGGAGGTCCGTGAATTTAGAAGTGATGCGCCACACTTCTGACCAAAAGTCAGTCAGCCTCGGGCAATGCCAAAAGACATGGAGAATCGTTCCCACCTGGTCACCACATCTCCAGCACAGCGGGGAGACCGCCGGAATCATGGCATGTAATCTGGAAGGCACCCTATACCATCGCGTTAAAATTTTAAATCCCGCTTCTTGATACCTGCTGGCCATGGACGATTTATGTGTCATCGTGTATACCCTATCTTGTTGTTCAGCCGAGAGTGAAATTCCCAAATCCCTTTCCCACCGTAGCAAATATGTGGGTGTGGAGAGGGTAGATGGGGAGATCAGTAAGGAGTATAGTCTGGATAGAGAGTGCTGCATCAAGCCCGTGCCTGCGCAAAGGAGTTCAAACTGAGTTTTGGTCTGCGCATATTCCGCAGAGTTAGGTAAGGACCTCAGGAAGTGTCTCAGCTGAGTAACCTGCCAGGGAGTGAGGGGGAGAGGGTCTTTTCAAAGACGTCAGTTGCGTGCCAGTCATCCATGACTCCCCGTGCAGGTAATGGGAGGCGGGGCCCCTACCTGCCTGCAACCAGCTCCGAAAAGGACCCCCCTCCCGCCCTGGAGGAGACGCCGGGTTACCTAAGACCGGGAACATGGGGGACGGAAATGGGGAGATCTCTTTCCGGGGAAAGACCTTTAACGCCACTGTCAGTGAGGGCCCTATCGTCGGATGTGTCTTTGCTGTCAGAGGGGTATCCCTGCCCAGCCAAGGCAGAGCCTGTAGGGGGATAGCCATAGAAGACTGTTCCATCGATACCCATTGTTTGACCTCCGTGCGGCGAAACCAGTCCAGGATGCGCGTCATGTGCGAGGCCTGGTGGTAGGAAATAAAGTCAGGGAGCCCCCTTCACTCTTAGAGCGAAAAAGTGTGGAGCGGGTTATACGGGCCGGTTTCCCCATCCAAATGAAGCGGTGGAGCAAGGACAACAGAGTTCGGAAAAAAGTGCGGGGAATGTGGATCGGTAGGGCTTGGAAGAAGTACAATATCCGTGGGAGAATATTCATTTTGAAGATTGCACATCTGCCGAATCATGTGAAGGTGCCCTTCGTCCAGGAATCCAAATCGCTCTTTACCCGTTGCAGGAGAGGAGGATAGTTAACTGCGTAAAGGCGAGAGAGATCCCTGGAGAGCTGGACCCCCAAGTATTGAAGCGAGTCTCTAGCCCACTTGAAGGAGAAGGACCCCGATAAGTCCTCAACTAGGGACTGTGGCAATGATATGTTTAGAGCCTTAGATTTCTGATAATTAATTTTACAATTTGACAGCTTCGAGTATCTACTCATTTCCGCCATGAGGTTGGGCAGGGAGATCCTGGGTGCAGTGAGGAAGAACAGAAGGTCATCCGCATACGCCGCCACTTTATGCGATCTTCCCCCCACTAATACACCCGCTATATCTGGATTGGAACGAACCCGACAGAGGAAGGGTTCCAGGCACAAAATAAAGATCAAGGCAGACAGGGGGCAACCCTGCCGCGTGCTATTGGAGATAGAGAGCGTAGATGATAAGGTACCATTCACCTTAACCCTGGCAGATGGAGATGAGTAGAGACTCGAGATCCATTGCATCATGTGGGAACCCAGTCCGACGTGCCGCAAAGTGGCCGACATGAAGTTCCAGTCCACTCTGTCAAATGCTTTCTCCACGTCCGTGGACAGCAGCAGTGTGGGCAGAGACGAGGCAGTCGCGTGATAAATCAGGTTAATTGCCCTAGTAGTATTATCCCTAGTTTCCCTCTGGGGCATGAAGCCCACCTGATCATAGTGGATCACACTGTGGTGAAGGGGGGTAAGTCTATGGGCCAAGATCTTTGCAAACAACGTGAGATCTACATTAAGCAGGGAGATGGGACGGTAATTTTGGCAGCTGGTGGGGTCCTTCCCTTCCTTGGGTATGACCGTAATGTATGCCCGCAAGGCATCCTGAGGGAGAGGACACCCGTCTGTGAGGGAGTTATAGGCCTGCAGGAAGTGAGGCCCGAAAAGGTCTGAGCATGCCTTGTAGTACTGAATGGGAAGACCATCCGGGCCCGGTGCCTTCCCCACCGGGGAATCCTTCAGGGCCCAGGACCACTCCTCTGGAGAAATCGGCTCTTCCAAGGCCGCTAGAGCTTCCTGTGGGATACTTTTCATCCCCGAAGAGCGGAGTTATGCCTCCATCTGCTCCCGTCTAGTTCCCCCCTCTGCGGAAGGGGAGGTCCGCGGGAGATTGTAGAGTGAGTGGTAGTACGCCTGGATTCCGAGATGTCCTGGGGGCGGTGTACACTCCCAGCTCCGTGTGTCTGCACTTGGGGGACATAGGTTCGTGACCTGGTTTTCCGCAGTGCCTGTGCCAGAGTCCTGCCTGGTTTGTTACTGAATTCATAGAAGTGTCGCCTACATTTTACTAGGGAGACCCTAGCCTTAGCAAGACAAAGAGACCGGACCTGAACACGCAACTGCCCCAGCTCCGCCCCACCACCCGGTCCAGGGAAGCCTTGTGGGTCTGCTCAAGGAGGTGTATACGGGATAATAGGTCGCTCAAGTGAGCTGTCTGTTCCCTTTTGAGTTTAGATCCGATCCGAATAAATTAACCTCGGATCACGCACTTATGTGCCTCCCAGACACTAAGCGGACTTACATCTGGAGTTACATTCGTAGCAAAGTACTCCTGTAAGTCCCTGTGTATTTCTGAGATTACCGTCGGGTCCTGCAGAAGCGAGTCATTTAATTGCCACTGCCAGGAGCGAGGGTGGGCTGCAGGAAGACAGAGAGTGTAATGAGGGCGTGATCCGAGAAGGTTATGTTGTCTATAGCGAGGAGAGGGTGGAAATATGGGAGTGGCGCAGAAAGAAGTAGTCTAGTCTGGTGTATGTGTTGTGGGGGGCCGAAAAGAAGGTGTAGTCTTTAGTCGTCGGGTGCATAAGCCTCCACGCGTCTATCAATTGGTGGTCATGAAGCAGCCGCCGCAGCCGGCGATGTGCCGATCTGGGTAGCGACGAATGTCCACGTGAGGAGTCTATAGTCGGGTCCAATGTAAGGTTCAGGTCCCCCCTAGTATGAGAGTGCCTTCCGAAAAACCATCCAACTCCGTCCAGACCCCTTTAAGAAGGCAACCTGACCAGTGTTAGGGAGATAGCATGTGGCCAGTGTGAACAGTGTGTTAGCCAACCTACCCTTCACGAAGATATACCGTCCCGCTCCATCTGTACGAGTCTCCACGTGCTCCCACAGTAGAGAGCGAGAGATCAGGATAGAGACCCCCTTGGTCTTGGAGTCCGGTGAGGTACTGTGATACCCCTCCGTATAGCGAGAGTCTGTCAACCGTGGAACGCCCGGAGGTGAGTTTCCTGAAGGAACGCCACATGCGCTTTCTTTTTCCATAGGAGACGGAGGATCTTTTCTCTGGAACGTTCAGGCCCTGTGCATTCAGGGAAACAACCGTAATGTTAGACATATGGAGCCACAGAAGGGAAACAGAAAGGGGAGGGAAAGGCGGGAAAAGAAATGGAGACCCCCGTATAGAAGGATGAGGGCCGAGAAGAGGGACACTAGCATCCCACTAACAGCGGGGTGCAGAACCCCTAATCAATACTTTGCGTGTAATGCCGGACCCGGAAGAAAATACCCCCTAAGCACGACACTACAGCGCGGAATCTAGTGGGGAACATAGAAGGACAGCAGCGTGAAGAGGTGATCTCCCTGAGACTCGCCACCAGAAGAGCCTGAGGTAGTAAGTGCCAAAAAGAGAGCTGCCCGGAACCCCGGACTCATGCGGCCAACTCCAACGGGTGCATGAAGGTTCCCGACCTCACACCGCGGCACAGTGTGAGGGGGGAAAGGGTCCCTCAGACAAATCCCTGGACCACACTGAGAAAACCCACTGACCCACCTAAAGTCCCCTTCGGCCTACCAACAATCCCTCCCGCCAGAACCTGAGAAGAAACCTGAGGAGAAAAAGAAGGGGGGTTAGACACTCATATCAAACAAAACAGACCCCCACAGACTCCCTTATAGATACAATGGTCCATTAGTCTTCTGGCCGCAGGTGGATCAGTTTCTTCGGGTCGACCGCCGTCCAGATGCCCGTTGCTCCTGAGGACCGTCTCTAGGATGTGGCAGAGGAGGGCGCGGGGTGTCCGAATACAGTCCCCCCCTGGGGAAGAGCGACGGTGGCGGCTCTGTCCAGTCTGGAAGGCGTACAGGAGAGATGTCTAGGAAGCGGAAGGCTTCTTCCAAATCATCCGGTGAGCGGACGGCAAAGGATTGCCCCTGTCGGCGGAGAATGACCTGGAAGGGATGACCCCATCTATAGGAAGCGCCCGCATCTTTGGTAGCCTCCAGCAAAGGGCGTATCACCCTGCGCATATGTAGGGTCAGCTGAGAAACATCCGGCAAGATGGACACCAACTCGCCCTGGAAGGGGACGCCCCCCCGCTCCCAGTGCAATGTCCTCTTTTTGCTTATAGAAGTGCACCCTGCAGATGACATCTCGCGGGCGGTTGCTGTCCCTGTTCCGTGGGCCTGCTAAGCGATGCCCCCTGTCCATTTCAATGGCCGAGTCACGAGGTCTGTCCATGAGCATGTTAAAAATATGGGTGATAACTTCGTATAGATCCTCGGGCGGCACAGATTCTCAGATGCCCCTCAATTTTAGGTTGTTCCGCCTCCCCTGTTCTCCACGTCGTCCAGGTGCAGGGAGAAGGTTCTCATTTGGGTAGCATGGGTGTCCATTGACTGAGAGAGAACCGAGATATCTGTGATGTGATCAGAATTCTGGTGCTCCAGGGCGTCTACCCGTGCAGTTAAAGATCGTAAATCCTGGGACACCTCCCCTATGGCCCGGTCATGTTTCTCTTCCATACGGACGAGACGAGCGTCCAAATCTGATTTTGTGGGCAATGCCCTCACCATCTCCCATAACTCTGCCAGGGTCCGTTCCATGGAAGGAGGGGGGCCGGTAGAAGAAATTGGGTGGGGGTCCACGCGGTCCACGGAGGTGGTGAGCGGGCCCCTTAATATGGCTGGTGTGCCCTGGCTCAGGGGGTGTCATGTCGTCTACTTGGGGTTGCGGGAGGGCGGTGGGGGAAAGTGGCGCCTTATCAAACGCACCTTTTAGTGCCCGGCGGCTGGTTCTCCATCTTTAGATTATACATGCACACCAAACAGACAATATGGAAGAAAGTGTTTGTTTCCAGCATGGAAACTGTCAGGAAAGTTTTTAAAAGTAAAAAAAATAAATAGCTACAACATTTGAGACATTGCCTTTAATACATGTTTGAATCATTTCAATTTGGTCTGAGATATGCCTCACTGCTGATCTGGTCATAACAGAGCCTATTAGGGTGTCTCCAGCTTCTTTTTATACATTGTTATGTGCCTGAATTGGAGTTTTCATGTGTTCTTGTTGCAGAGTCCTGTGTAGATCGATGTTTAAGTGGCTTTGATGTTGACAAGAAATGCCAATGTGATAACTTATGCATATATTACAAGAGCTGCTGCTACGACTACATTTCAGTCTGCAAACCGAGAGGTAAGAAG
The DNA here is from genome assembly GCF_050947455.1 of Rhinoderma darwinii. Classification (NCBI taxonomy): domain Eukaryota; kingdom Metazoa; phylum Chordata; class Amphibia; order Anura; family Rhinodermatidae; genus Rhinoderma; species Rhinoderma darwinii. The sequence goes on from NC_134688.1 coordinate 406,877,088, forward strand.
GTAACATTAACGGTAGTGAACCGTCTAAACTAGAAATGTGCATGAGACACACAGCTTAATTACATCTCTGTTAAAGTCCTATAATAATAATAATAATAATCTTTATTTATATAGCGCCAACATATTACGCAGCACTTTACAATTTAGAGGGAACATGAAACAAACAATATCAGACATTACATAGTGACAAAGTTCATTTACAATTCAAACCTGGGGAGTAAGGACCCTGCTCGCAAGAGCTTACAATCTATGAGGACATAAGGGAGACACAAAGTGTAATAGTGTTTGTTCTGTACAATGGTCCGGCCATTTTTATACACATGCGGTGGTAACATAAAGCTGCATGAGCCGGTCACCAGCCAGTATCCGTGTATGACGGACATGAAGAGAAGGAGTGTGAGGGAATCTTATTCTGATGACTAATCTAAATGGAGGGCCATGGAAAGGAGTCAGATTAGGGAATGTTATAGGCCTGTCTAAATAGATGTGTTTTCAGGGCACGTTTAAAACTGTGGATATTGGGAATTAATCTGATTGTCTGGGGTAGCACATTCCAGAGGACGGGTGCAGCACGAGAGAAATCCTGGAGACGGTAGTGGGAGGTTCGGATAATGGAGGATTTTAATCTAAGGTCGTTGGCAGAACGTAGAGCCCGAGTAGGGTGGTAGACAGAGATGAGGGAGGAGATGTAAGGAGGTGCAGCACTGTGGAGAGCTTTGTGGGTGAGAGTAATAAGTTTGAATTTTATTCGGAAGGGGATGGGCAACCAGTGCAGTGACTGGCACAGATTAGAGGCGTTGGTGTAGCGGTTGGTCATAAAGATGAGCCTGGCTGCTGCATTGAGGATAGATTGGAGAGGGGAGAGTTTAGTGAGGGGAAGACCGACTAGTAATGAGTTACAGTAGTCAAGACGAGAGTGAATCAGAGCAACAATGAGAGTTTTGGCAGTTTCCTCCGTAAGAAAAGAGCGGATTCTGGAGATGTTTTTGAGGTGAAAATGACAGGAGCGTGAAAGTGATTGTATGTGAGGAGTAAAGGAAAGATCTGAGTCAAAAATAACCCCGAGACAGCGGGCGTGCTGCTTAGGAGTTATGATAGTGCCACACACAGAGATGGAGACATCAGGTTTAGGGAGGTTAGTAGATGGTGGGAACACAAGGAGCTCAGTTTTAGAAAGATTCAGTTTCAGATAGAGAGAGGACATGATGTTAGAGACAGCGGACAGACAATCACTGGTGTTCTGTATTAGAGCAGGGGTGATGTCACGGGAAGAGGTATATAATTGGGTGTCATCAGCGTAGAGATGGTACTGGAAGCCAAGTCTGCTGATGGTTTGTCCAATAGGAGCTGTGTAGAGAGAAAAGAGGAGCGGACCTAGGACTGATCCCTGAGGAACCCCGATATCAAGGGGAAGAGGAGAAGAAGTGGAACCAGCAAATGACACACTGAATGAGCGGTCAGAGAGATAGGAGGAAAACCAAGAGAGAGCCGCGTCCTTGAGGCCAATAGAGTGGAGCATGTTAAGTAGGAGTTTGTGGTCTACAGTGTCAAAGGCTGCAGAGAGATCCAAAAGAATCAGGAGAGAGGATTTACAGTCCGATTTAGCCGCCAAGAGATCATTTGAGACTTTAGTAAGGGCAGTTTCTGTGGAGTGTAGAGTGCGGAAACCAGATTGTAAGAGGTCAAGAATGGAGTTAGCAGAGAGATAGCGGATAAGGCGAGAGTAGACCAAGCGTTCCAGGAGTTTGGAGATGAAGGGCAGATTAGAGACTGGTCGGTAGTTGGCAGCGCTGGATGGGTCAAGAGTTGGTTTTTTCAATAATGGGTTTATAATGGCATGTTTAAAAGCGGAGGGAAAGATACCAGAGGAAAGAGAGAGGTTAAATATTTTAGTCAGGTGACTAGTGACAGCTGGGGAGAGGGACTGGAGGAGGTGTGAGGGGACAGGATCACTAGGGCAGGTAGTAGGACGAGAAGAAGAGAGGAGCCTCGAGACTTCTTCTTCAGTTATTGGGTGAAATGCTGAGAGTGAAGAAGAGGGAGTGCGGGGGGAAGGGGATCGATGTTACTAGGGGACTGGGAGATAATATCATGCCGGATGTTGTCAATTTTAACTTTAAAATAATTGGCCAGGTCTTCAGCACTGAGATCTGTGATTGGCGTCTGAACTTTAGGACTAAGGAGGGAGTGAAAAGTATCAAAGAGGCGTTTTGGATTATTAGATAGTGTGGAGATGAGAGAAGTGAAGTAGACTTGTTTGGCGCGGTGAAGGGCAGAGTTGTAAGTTTTGAGCATAAATTTGTAATGGAGGAAATCTGCATTTAAATGCGATTTTCTCCACAGTCGTTCGGCACATCTCAAGCACCGCTGAAGAAAGCGGGATTGAGGCGTGTGCCAGGGTTGTCGTCGTCTTTGTCGGGTGGTTCGGAGTGTAGTGGGGGCTGCTTCATCCAATGCATTTTTGAGAGTGTTATTATAAAGTTTGGCAGCCAGATTGGGACAGGAGAGGGAAGAGATAGGGGACAATGAGGACTGTAGACTGTCTATGAGTTTCACAGTGTTAATGGCATGTAGATTTCTGTATGTCTGATACGTAGGGATGACCTGAGGAGGCAGAGAATATTTGATAGTAAAGCAGAGAAGATTGTGGTCAGAAAGCGGGAGAGGAGAGTTAATAAAGTCAGAAACTGAGCAGAGCCGGAAGAAGACCAGGTCAAGTGAATGCCCGTCTTCATGTGTAGGAGAGTTAGTAAGTTGTGACAGACCGAGGGACGAGGTTAAAGATAGAAACTGGGAGGCAGATGAGGAGATTGGGTTATCAATGGGGATGTTGAAGTCACCCATGATGAGAGTGGGTGTTTCAGAGGATAGAAATTGTGGAAGCCAGGCAGCAAAATGATCCAGGAATTGGCGGGGTGAGCCCGGTGGGCGGTAGACAACTGCCACTCGGAGGGAAAAAGGGTGAAAGAGTCTGAGGGTGTGGACTTCAAAAGAGGGAAATGTGAGTGAGGGGACCGGGGGAATGACCTGGAAAGTGCAGTGTGGGGAAAGAAGTATACCTACTCCTCCACCCTGCCTGTTCTCAGGTCTGGGGGCATGAGAGAACTGGAGACCACCATAAGATAGAGCAGCAGGGGAAGCAGTGTCAGACAGGTGTAGCCATGTTTCTGTAAGAGCCAGAAGGTTGAGAGAGTTAGAAAGGAATAAGTCATGAATAAAGGTGAGTTTGTTGCACACGGACCGAGAGTTCCAGAGAGCACAGTTAAAAGAGACAGGAGAAGACATACAAGGAATGGTAAGAAGATTTGCAGGGTTTCTATGTGTGGCAGGTAAGTGGTTGAGCTTGGCAGAAGAAAAGGGAGGCCCAGGGTTGGGAGAGATGTCCCCTGCAGCTAATAGCAGGAGAATGGAGAGAGACAGCAGATGGTTCTGTGATTTATGAGAGCGTTTTTTATGTTGGGCAGTGGGATGAGATGGGTTAAGTTGACTGAGGAAAGTGAATAGTGAATGGGAGCTGTACATGGGTGAGGCCAGGAGAGAAGGACTGATGTGGACTGTTTTTGAGCAAGTATTAAATGGGCGATAGGATTGAAAACCAAGAGCAGCTATAATGATGAGAGCGGTGGCAAACATGTCTGTTTACAGATAGTTAGAAATCTAATATTGAGAGCGTGGGCTAGTTTGTCTGGTTTGGTAATGCAGCTTACCTGTCACTGACCCTGTGCAACTGCCATGTATAACTGCCAGGACACTTTGACAGTATGACACTTTGACAGTATGACACTTTGACAGTATGACACTTTGACAGTATGACACTTTGACAGAGATGACTTCTGCCGTCGTGCCCCCCTGCACGAGTGCCTTCCCCATATGCTACATCTAAATTTATAGGGGAGTAGATGCTCAGATCTAGGCCTAATTAAGCTCGTTCAGCTATTAATCAAATCAACTAGACACATGAGGTGAAAAGCTATGCAGAGATAAACAAACAAACTAGCAGGTCTGGATGATCATAAAACTTAACGACGATCAAACACTTTGACAAAACTTTGAGATAACATTAGACTATATAGCAAGACAGGAAAGCAGAGTACCATAAAATAAAAGTTTCAGCTTTTTGAAATGCAGCTACAGCAGGGATGAGGTTCATGCAGGAATGAAATGGATTATATACCATAAAATAAAAGTTTCAGCTTTTTGAAATGCAGCTACAGCAGGGATGAGGTTCATGCAGGAATGAAATGGATTATATACCATAAAATAAAAGTTTCAGCTTTTTGAAATGCAGCTACAGCAGGGATGAGGTTCATGCAGGAATGAAATGGATTATATACCATAAAATAAAAGTTTCAGCTTTTTGAAATGCAGCTACAGCAGGGATGAGGTTCATGCAGGAATGAAATGGATTATATACCATAAAATAAAAGTTTCAGCTTTTTGAAATGCAGCTACAGCAGGGATGAGGTTCATGCAGGAATGAAATGGATTATATACCATAAAATAAAAGTTTCAGCTTTTTGAAATGCAGCTACAGCAGGGATGAGGTTCATGCAGGAATGAAATGGATTATATACCATAAAATAAAAGTTTCAGCTTTTTGAAATGCAGCTACTTCACTACAGAATAAAAGTCATCTAAAGTTTACTTTTCCATTAGATGTTTTGCCAGGGAATGTTGTATTGCACATCCCCCATTAAAATGAATGGCCATGTATAAAAGACATATATGGTTATGCGAAGTTCTCCAGAGGTGAGTTTTCTATGGGCATCTTAGCACTGTAGCCTTGCAACTCTGGGGTTCTGGGTTTGAATCCAGCTAAGGACAACATATGCCTGAAGTTTGTATTTTCTAGCCATGTTTGCATGGGTTTTTAAAATGACATATGAGACACAGCCGGCAAGTCACCCTAATTAAAACTGCCCTCACGATCTTACATTGGACCTACCTGGTACGGGAATTCTTCCAACAAAACTTACCACAACATCTTACCCTTTTGCTTGCCGCAATTTACCATATATGGCGGTGCTATAGAGAGATCCAACATTATCTCTAACTTTGGATCCACCTCTTTAAGCTACCTACAATATGTTTACTAGGTGACAAGCTGTTGTGTATTGCCAACATGTATAGCACTTGTATATGAAATTCAGGTCAACTCTATTGTTTCCTGAAAACCGTACCCTAGAAGTAGGTGGAATACTTGAATCAGGAAAAAATTAAACATTACTTAAGACTAATACTTAAGAAGACTTAGGCCCTGTTCACGCGGCATGTTTGCGTGCCGAAAAACGTGTCAAAAACACATGATTTAAGCTTGACATCATTGTTAGTGCATACGACACATTTTTTACGCCAGCGTACTGAAAAACGCATCGCGTAAAAAAAAAAACATCAGGGCATTTCTTTGGTGCGTAAAACGCTCCTCATTTCCATTGTCAATGGGAGTCCTAATTACCCACCAAAAAAACATGCAGAAAGCAGGCACAAAACGCGTAAAAAAACCAGACAAAAATTTTAAAAAAACGCCTGTGTTTTGAAAAGCACGTTACAAAAACGCTAGCTTTTTGACACGTTTACACATTGTTTTTTTTATCTCTGTTGGCCTAAAACTGTTGACAGGTGAATGACAAAACATTAGCTGGATGTAAGTTCTTCTGTTTCAGAGACACGAGGAGATGTTTTTGACATTCCTGAAGATCACGTAAATTTGGATTCTTTTGACTTCACCACGGATCAAGCGTTTACAACACCTGCAGATGAGCTGGTGGAATCTACTTCTGTAACACAGACTGAGCAGACCTCTATAACACCTCCTGTAATAGAGGAGAGTCCCGAGGAACTATGTAGTGGGCAACCCTTTGATGCTTTCACTAACTTAAAAAATGGTTCCATTTATGCTTTCCGAGGTAAGGATACAAAATAACATAACTTGGGTTTAGTGATGTAAGTATATGTGATATTTCGTAACATCTTTTGGGTGCTTATACCAGTTTTAGTTTACATTACAATCAGTATATTTATATGTTTCATGAAAAATTGTCACCTAAAATACAAAAACTTGTGCTCAGAGTTGTTATTTTTATCCTTTAAAGGGAAATACTTTTATGAACTTGATGATAAACGCGCACTGGATGGATACCCAAAACTTATAAAGGATGTGTGGGGTATAGAAGGTCCAGTAGATGCTGCTTTCACTCGCACAAACTGCCAGGGGAAGACTTATATTTTTAAGGTGGGAATATCATTTTCTATTTCAATATTTTTTATTAATGGTTTTGTAAAACACAAAAATGTAAAAGTGCACTCGAAACCAGCTGACAAATATATTGAAAAGCACGGTGTACAAAAGCTACCAACAATGACACTTTAAAAAGTAAAAAGATTGAGCATGTGAAGAATTAAACTGTACAACAAAACCAAAAGCATAAAAGATAATCAGGAAGTTGGAGTTAGCAAAATAGAGGAAGTATTGATGGTTGGAAAGGGAGAAGTGAGATTAAAATTAGTTCCCATCCTTGAACACTATTTCATTCAACATACATTGTTCTAACATTCTGTGGTGATTAAGTTCTTAATATATCTTTATAGGAGTTGGAGCTTTGTTTTTCTGATCTAGAGCTCCAAAACACTTGCATAGACATAATAACATTCTGGCTGCCTGGAGCTACCACTAGGGGGAGCTTAAGAGCTTACTACATATGATTTATACATTAATCAATGATAAAACAGTATGCAGTAAGATAGTAGGGAGCCAAACTTTTAGCAGTTAACTCTTTGCCTTTGCAGGTTATTTGCAGCTCTATATAAATAAACATGGAACTTTGAACGCTATAAAGATATATTATGATAATTATTAAAAATTATTGTTAATAATTTATCAGCATAGAATATTAGAACTAAAAACGACATGTTGTTAAAAGATTGAAATTCACTTTCAGGCTGGGTTCACACGACCTATTTTCAGACGTAAACGAGGCGTATTATGCCTCGTTTTACGTCTGAAAATAGGGCTCCAATACGTCGGCAAACATCTGCCCATTCATTTGAATGGGTTTGCCGATGTACTGTCCTGACGACCTGTAATTTACGCGTCGTAGTTTGACAGCTGTCAAAAGACGACGCGTAAAATTACAGCCTCGTCAAAAGGATTGCAGGACACTTCTTGGGACGTTTTTGGAGCCGTTTTCTCATAGACTCTATTGAAAACAGCTAAAAAAAAGGCCAAAAAAACGGCGCAAAGACGGCGCGAAGAACGTGAGTTGCTCAAAAAACGTCTGAAAATCAGGTGCTGTTTTCCCTTGAAAACAGCTCCGTATTTTCAGACGTTTTTGGCTCAGCGTGTGAACATACCCTCATCATGGAAAAGTCAAGGAGGCCCTAAAAACTAGCAATGGTGCCAAGTTTCTCTAGACAGTATAGTGAATTGACCTTATTGAGCAAATGAGTGTCTAGGAGCACCATTTTGGGGTAATGAGAAGCTTGTTATTATGTTTATTCAAATTATTAAAGGGGTTGTCTCATTAAGACTTCGTTCACATCAGTGTTAGGGCTCCGTTCATGGGTTCCGTCGGAGCTGTCCGTCAGGGGAACCCTGACTGAGCGGAACCCTGACTGAAAGAAACAAAAACCATAGGTTTGCATTTGCATCACCATTGATTTCAATGGTAACGTATCCGGTACAAATGGTTTCCGTTTGTCACCATTGCGCAATAGTTCCATCGTTTTGCCGGAAGCAATACCGTACCTGACTACGCTATTCATTCCGTCAAAACAACGGAACCCTTAATCAACGGTGACAAACGGAAACAATTTGCACCGGATCTGTCACCATTGAAATCATTGGTGATGCAAACGGAAACCTATGGTTTTTGTTTGTTTCAGTCAGGGTTCCGTTCAGTCAGGGTTCCCCCGACGGAAAGCTCAGACGGAACCCCTGACACAGATGGGAACGTAGCCTAAGGGTATGTTCACACTCTTAACAAAAAACGTGTGAAAATACTGAGCTGTTTTCCAGGGAAAACAGCTCCAGATTTTCAGACGTTTTTTGAGCAACTCGCGTTTTTCGCAGCGTTTTTTACGTCCGTTTTTGGAGCTGTTTTCATTGGAGTCTATGAGAAAACGGCTCCAAAAACGTCCCAAGAAGTGCCCTGCACTTCTTTTGACGAGGCTGTAATTTTACGTGCCGTCTTTTGACAGCGACGCGTAAAATGACAGGTTGTCGGCACAGTACATCGTAAGATCCATTGAAAGCAATGGGCAGATGTTTGCCGACGTATTGGAGACGTCTTTTCAGACGTAATTTGAGGCGTAAAACGCCTCCATTACGTCTGAAAATAGGTCGGGTGAACCCAGCCTTACACTCATGAACCGCTTATTAAAAAGAACCCGGCTGATTGTCATTGGTCCAGCTTCTCAAACAGCTTCTATTGCTGGGGAATCTGGGGTCAGAGTCGCTCTCCATTTTGACACGTAATAGGGCGTATTTACAGAGGTTGTCGTGTAAGACAATCATTTTAAGGGGCATATGTAAAAGTACAGCTGACAGGCATAAGAGAGTGGGGGGTTATGCATATACTGTACATTCTCTCCCATCTGGAGGCATGGAGGAAGCGATAAAGCATACTAATGTCATCCTCTGAGATACATGCAAAAGCTTCAGGATCTACATAGTTAAGTTATCTGTTTTTTTGTTGGCGAGAAAGGGAATGGGACATTTGAGTTGATAAGTGTCGTGCACATTGGAGTAGTGAGTATAGTCTGTGTTCATATATCTCAAAGTGTCTTGGACTGGGGGGATCCATGCAAACTGCCTTTTATTAGGAGTATGTATATGTATATATATATATATATATATATATATATATATATATATATATATATATACAGTACTGTGCAAATGTTTTAGGCAGTTGTGGAAAAATGCTCCAAGGTAAGAATGCTTTCAAAAGTAGAAGAGTCAATATTTTTTTTTAATCAATCAGCAAAATGCAGAGTGAATGGACAAAAGAGAAATCAAATCAATATTTGGTGTGACCACCCTTTGCCTTCAAGACAGCATCAGTTCTTCTAGGTACACTTGCCCACTGTTTTTGAAGGAACTCGGCAAGGATGTTGTTCCAAACAATCTTGGAGAACTAACCACAGATCTTCTGTAGATGTAGGCTTCCTTAAAACCTTCTGTCTGTCCATGTAAACCCAGACAGACTCCATGATTTTGAAATCAGGGCTCTGTGGGGGTTATATCATCACTTACAGGGATCCTTGTTCTTCTTTACACTGAATATAGTTCTTAATCACATTGGCTGTATGTTTGGGGTCTTTTCCTGCTGCAGAGTAAATTTGGAGGCAGTCAGATTCCTCCCTGATGGTATTGCATGATGAATAAGTATCTGCCTGTATTTCCCAGCATTGAGGACACCATTAATCCCCAACTCCATTTGCTGAAATGCAGCTACAAACTTGCAAGGAACCTCCACCATGCTTCACTGTTGCCTGCAGACACTCATTATTGTACCGCTCTCCAGCCCTTTGGCAAACAAACTGCCTTCTGTTACAGCCAAATATTTTAACATTTTGACTTATCAGTCCAGAACACCTGCTGCCATCTTTCTGCACCCCAGTTCCTATGTTTTCATGTATAGTTGAGTCCATTGGCTTTGTTTCCATGTCAAAGGTATGGCTTTTTGGCCGCTATTCTTGCATGAAGACCACTTCTGTCCAGTTTCTCTGAACAATAGAGCGGTGTACCTGGGTTCCACTGGTTTATGCCAGTTTTGAGCTGATGGCACAGCTGGACATCTTCCGATTTCGAAGGGAAGTAAGCATGATGTGTCTTTGATCTTCTGCACTAAGTTTCCTTGGCCGACCATTGCATCTAGGGTCCTGAACGTTGCCCGTTTCTTTGTTCTTCCTCAAAAGAGCTTGAACTGCACATCTTGAAACCCTAGGCTGCTTTGAAATATTTGCCTTTGAGAGACCTTGCTAATGCAGTATAACCACCTTGTGTCTTATGGCTATGCTCAGTCGTGCCATGGTGGACCTATGACATGAAACAGTCTTCCACAACCTCACCTTTGTAACAGAGTTTGGCTGTTCATCATCCAGTTTTGAGCCTCCTACACAGCTGTTTCTGATACAGTTAATGACTGTTTCAACCTACATATGAAAATGAAGATCATCATCACCTGTTTGGTATAATTGGTTAATCATACACCTGACTATAATCCTACAACATCCATGACTTTGTGCAAGTGTACCTAGAAAAATTGATGCTGTTTAGAAGGCAAAGGGTGGTCACACCAAATTTTGATTTGGTTTAAATTTCTCTTCTGTTTATTCACTTTGTCTTTTGTTAATTAATAACAAAAAAACTATTAACACTTCTATTTTTGATAGCATTCTGAATTTGTCCCCTTTATGGAAATGTAGTATCCCTCTTGGTCATGCAAGCATTGGTTTGTTTAAAGGGAATGTTTTAAGCTAGCACTATTATTATAAAAAACCTGGAACCAAGTATTATAATGAGTGCGTGAGAAGTAGAGAACATGTGTGTGGAAAAATATGTGAGCCCTAAAATGTAGTGATAGAGAAATGAGGGCTATTCAGCTTTGACAAAATCTGGGTGGTGTAATTGGAAATGCAAAAAAAGAACCAGAAGACAATTTTCCTCATCTTAGGGAAAAAATCCTTTAAAGAAAGGCGTCCAAACCCCTTTCCATGACAACTTCCTCTGGCAGAGAGTTCAATAGTCTCACTGCACTTACAGTAAAGAATCCCCTTCTACAGTATGTTGGTGTAAAAACCTTCTTTCCTCTGCCCACTTGTTATATAGTTATTAGATTGCCCCTTAGCCGTTTTAACTCAAATTATGATATATGTTTTTGGGGTACAATAGTCAACCCTTTTTTTGTTTATTAGTTTGGTTGCCCACCTCTGAACCAGCTGTAACTCTGCTAGGTCTTTCTGGTGCACTGGAGCCCAAAACTGTACACAATATTCCATGTGTGGTCTGACTAATGATTTGTATAGAGGTAAATTTATGATCTCATCATGTGCATCTATGTCAATTATTGCCTTGGCAGCAGCTGCCTGGCTTGTCTTATTTGCCTTGGCAGCAGCTGCCTGGCATTGATTGTTACATTTCAGTTTGCTGTTGAATGAGATCCCCAAGTCCATTTTTTTTTTTTTTACTTAAATACACAAATGTTATAATTATAACATGCTATAATACATTTGTTCGTATTAAACTACTGGAAACCCCTTTAAGCCATAGTTGATTGCCCACCTGCTTTTATAGGGTACTCAATATTGGCGGTTTTCTGACGGCGTCCTGGACTCTGGATTCCCCAATATCATTAACGACGGTTTTTCAAACATTCCGGATGATATTGATGCAGCCTTTTCTCTTCCAGCCAGTAATTATCAAGGCACTGAAAAAGCATACTTCTTCAAAGGTAATTTTCACCAACACCAAGATACCTTTAAGTATTGTCAAATACCACATAATTTTGGTGATATTTGCAGAGCATATTTGTTCAAGAATGACATATAAGAATCCTGTTCTACAAACCTTTTGTAAATAATGGTATATTAGTGTTTCCCCCTTTACCCAATATACTTATTTTATTGGATTTTCTCCCATTATGAGCCTGAGTGATCCGGTAATAGACCAAAGAAGATGTATGGAAGGCGTGAGGAGTTTTACAACATCCTAATGCACCATAGGTAGTATACAGTGGTTGCAATTGGTGGTCAGTAGTCTGCTGACAGACATTCTGCATTGTCTGTCTACTTTCTCTCATAAAACTTTTTCAGATAATAGCATATTAGGGCAAAATAGTCATACACAACTAACAGAATAGGGCACTACTCTGCCTGTGACTCCTGCCAGTGTAATTACCATTGACAGTAGGAAAGATATCAGGATTTCTAGCTGCTCTATAGTGAAAATTTACATAATGAAAGAAGAAAAAGAAGTAACCTCTGGCATTGTCTGGAGGATCTGTTCCCTACCCTATGATTATTTCATAGGGAGAGAAAAAAGTGTAACAGATCCTCTTTAAAGGGGTTTTCCTATGAAGGATCTTTATGACATATCCACAGGATATGTCATAAATGTCAGATAGATGCGGGTCCCACTTCTGAGACCCGCACCTAACTCTCGAACAGGGCCCCCTAAATCCCGTTCTACCTTTTTGTGCACACGCTGCCTCCCGGCCACTTACTGATTACATGGTCGGGAGTTATGGAAACAGCGTAACTTGCTGATCTACGCTGTTTTCATAACTCCCATAGTAGTGAATGGCAGTCACCGAAGCAGCGTAGCATGCAAGCTGCGCTGTTTCCGTAACTACTATTCAGTTCTATGGGAGTTACAGAAACAGCGTAGCTCAGCAAGTTACGCTGTTTCCATAACTCCCGACCATGTAATCAGTAAGTGGCCGGGAGGCAGCGTGAGCACAAAAAGCTAGAACAGGGTTTAGGGGGCCCCGTTCTAGAGATAGGTGCGGGTCCCAGAGGTGGGACCTGCATCTATCTGACATTTATGACATATCCTGTGGATACCCCTGAGGAAGCCACTTGTTGGCGATACGCGTGGGGCTTTTTCTCTTCCTCCCTCTCCCCTAAAACGGTTCTCACACAGGACATGCTGATCTCATGCTAATTTTGATGTAAAATTTTTGTCCTTGTTCCTTTATCTTTGGCATTCGAACGTCTGCTCTAGGGGTTTAGGTGAGTTAGTGGGAGTTACTACTTTGTTTGCCACTTATCATGGTGGTCTGTCTCCCCTTCCCATTGACTTGTATATGGCATTCTCTATGCCGTTTTTAAATGTTTTTAACCTCTGCATAGCATACTGAGTTCTAATCAAATAAAATATATTTTGGATATTCACATAGCTATTCCATGACTTATTGGTTTTTGCCTTATACATACCCATTCTTTGGTTTCGATATCCTGTGGATATGTCATAAATGTCCTTCATGGGAAAACCCCTTTAAATGAAATGTCTGTTCTGCCATCTAGTGGTCTGCAATGAATTATACAATATACTAGTCTATTAATACCAACTCACATATTCCTACACAGGCCAGTAGGACTAAATCATGTAAGGCTAGGTTTACATACATAGATTTTGACTTCCCCAAAAAATGTACTAGAACTTAACATGTAAAAAATTCGTCCCTATTTTTTAAAGTAATGTAACATCAGAAAAAAAAAATTTTTTTTTTTTTTATGTGCATGTATATTTTACAAAATCCTGAAATCTTCACCTTGGCCACTAAGCCTCACAACAGACTGACACTTCCTGTTCTGTAGAGATCATGTCTCAGCAGTCATCTCATTATCATCACAGGCAGGATTACAATAAAAGGTAACACCTATATCAGACAGCTGGAGGCAGATAACACAGGATCCACAATTGACAATAGGAGAATGGGATAGTTCAGCTCCTCCTCTCCTTCCCTGCACACTGAGGGTATGTTCACACGGCCTATTTTCGGACGTTTTTCGGGCCGTAAACGCCCGAAAAATCGGAAGCAGAACGCCAACAAACATCTGCCCATTGATTTCAATGGGAAAAACTGCGTTCTGTTCCGACGGGCCGTTTTGAAAAACAGCCGCGTAAAAAAACTGCCGCGAAAAAGAAGTGCAGGTCACTTCTTGGGACATTTTTGGAGCAGTTTTTCATAGACTCTATTGAAAACAGCTCCAAAAACGTCTGTAAAAAACGCTGTAAAAATCGCAAGTTGCTTAAAAAACTTCTGAAAATCAGGAGCTGTTTTCCCTTAAAAAGAGCTCCGTATTTTCAGACGTTTTCGGTTAAGCGTGTGAACATACCCTGACACTGAGCATGCCCACAACACTCTCCCATAGACAATAATAGGTCATGTTATGCATTAGTTTTCTTATGCCTGTTGTAAAGCACATTTTTGGAACTGATGTTGCAGCAATTCAGCCAGTACGACTGCCCTAATAATCATGTAAAGAAAATTTAATATATACAATCTGAAGATTAAGACACATTAGAAAAAAAGAGCATATTTCAGTATATATTTTTAAGTAGTAAAAAAATTAAGATGATACAGCCTGCAGCTGCTTGAGCTGTATGGACATGTTGTTGGAGAAAACAAACTAGCGCAAAGTAAAACTGGAGAATTTGTGTATAGCATCCATTTGAGTTGTAAGTCCCATTTCTCTAAGGCCTTATGTACTGACCCTTTGCATTATGGACGATAATATAGTGTGCATCAAAGAAACAGTCCATATTGTGTGCTTTATATCACACCAAAGCAGTGCTTCTAGGGGAAGATACAGTCCGATATAAGGCAACTTTTTTTTAATGCAAAGTCACAGGGATCCCAAATATGATCGCGTGCACGACACTTGAGGAACATTGGAATGTGAAAATGTTTGCTTTAGGCAATTGCAAACTTAATTTTTTTAAATAAATTTCCCAATTTGTTTCTTTATACATACACATTCATACACAACACAGACTTCAATGTGTGCAGCATGACACATCGGGGCAAATTTGTTAGGACTGGCCTTTCATACCCCAGTCTTAATCGAAAGTGTGCTGGAGTAGGATTTGGCACATCTCTGGCCATCCGTGCACCAGAAAGTCAAACCAAGCCAGCCATGAGCTGGCATAAATTTGCTCTATAATTGACATCAAATTCTGGCGGAAATTATAGTAAATTTGTTGAGCCTTGGTGGCCACGCCTTCCTGCCATGCCCTGCCCACTTTTGGAAAAGTTTTATGAGCAGATTAAAAAAATGAAAAAGTTGCCAATTTTTTGCACAAAATACAAATGACCTACGCCAATACATTAGCATAGAGTGTTTGATAAATTCCCCCTATCATGTCCATGCTCAATTTTTATAACATGTATATTAAAAAGTGTTAACCATTTGTTAAAACTTTAGAACCTATTTTTTTGCATAATATTTATTATTATTTTTACGTAATCTATAAATCCATGTCTCTTTACTATAGGTAGTCGGTATTGGCAGTATGAATTCAAAAACCAACCCACCCTAGAAGAGTGCATGGCCTCATCCCCATCAGAGACATTCACACGATATGTAATGATCCAGTATGATAGCTGGGAACGAGACCTTGACTTTGTCTTTGGAGGGTGGTTTAGAGGTAAGTCTGCAAAAACCAAGCTGGCCAATATTCATGTAATATATACCAATTTTGGTTTGTAGTTGAGTATAACACTTCTACCTTCCCAATTCCTAATCCATTCAAAATTATGTCTGAGGTGCAGTTGCCATTAGTTATCAGACACAAGAGGTTTTTGTTTTTTTTGTTACAATTTCTTTTTCTAAAAATTCAATAATTTGTAAAATAGTTGTGCACGATGAGGACCTGTTCACATCTGCGTTGGTATTTCCATTGTCCTGCTCCGTCATAGGAGTAGTACAACGAAAATACCGAAATACTGTTATACGACTGACATCACCACCAGCGGCCAATGGAACCCATTGACTTTAATTGGTTCTGTCGGCTTTGCGTCGGGGTGTCCGTTATTTTACTGGAAGCAATAGTGCAGCATGTTGCGCTATGGCTACCGGTATTTTCAGCCGTATCTGCGACGGAGGCTCCTAACGGAACCTCCTACCCAGATGTGAATAGGCCCTTACAATCATGCATGAGATGTAAACATACTAATATAAGCTATATATAAGGGGAAAATACCTAATCTCTTAAACATATAACACTACTCAAAACCAAGTGTCACGATCTGTGGATATGTGGACACACCGGGCCATACTGCCGTAGCGGGATAGCAGCTGGCCAAACAGTGTACCAAGTCAATGTCTATATAGTCCAAGCAAAAGGGTACCTGTAGTAGTTCAGACAGTAGTAACGGCTAGGCTCAGATGGGACATTGGCAGTAGACACCAGGCGTGGTGTAACACAGCAGGCGTGACCGATGGCACAACATGACTCCAACTTTCTAAGGCACAGGAACAATGGTAGCACGGGATACAGGATACAGGTAGCAGGTACGGGAACACTGGAACAGGATAACACTAAGGGACCATTTGCAAGACTAACACGGGTAAACACAACAATGCTCAGGCAATGAGTGAAAGGGCAGAGCCCTTTTTATAGTCCAGGGTGATCATGGGTTAATTGATGATTATTTTCATGTGTGCGCGCTGGCCCTTTAAGGCCAGGCACGAGCGTACGCGCGCACCCTACGGGACACAGCAGAACCGGGCGGAAGTGAGCGCTGACGTCTCCTGGGGAGGAGATGCAGTCCATCGCTCACAGATCCATGGCTGCAGCCGTCGGGGAGTGAGTAATCCAGACGATCCGCGGCCATGGACGCTACACAAAGCCCAGCAACCCATTATCAGATTTCCAGACCCAGTATTACCTGTCTATGAATGGTAACTAACTGTTACTTAATCAAAATTCTTTAGATTTTTTTTTATTCTGACCTGTTGACATTGATGTCCTATTGATGGTTTAAAAAAAAAAGTGTTGATCTAGACTAGTGCCTATATTATAGAGTAGCCATTTGTGTTTTCTCCACATCATAGTGGGCGCCCTTTACTACAAATGAGCACTAAGTATCAGAATAAATTGGCCTTACCTACTATACGGTGGTATTTTTTCAGTACTTCATGGCAGCATTATTTAAGCACAGTAATGTAGTATTATTTCAGCATTTTATAATGAATGTAGTGCTGTATGGTTATATGTGTGACAATTTCATAGATACAGAGTTTCATTGATCATGCATTATGCACTCTTTGTGTCGCTGTATGGTGCCTATCATGGTGATATTCTCCCCAAGAGGCATTTCAGCACACATTGCTACAATGCCTGTTAAATGTATTCATTTGAAGTCCCGGCTGTTAAAGAGGACCTGTCACTAGGTCATAAAAGTTGTACTGATTTACTGACCTGAATAGCTAGGTTCGCTTTAAAGAGGCTCTGTCACCACATTATAAGTGCCATATCTTGTACATGATGTGATCGGCGCTGTAATGAAGATTACAGCAGTGTTTTTTATTTAGAAAAACGATCATTTTTGACTGAGTTAAGACCTATATTAGCTTTATGCTAATGAGTTTCTCAATGGACAACTGGGCGTGTTTTACTTTTTGGCCAAGTGGGCATTGTGGAGAGAAGTGTATGACGCTGACCAATCAGTGACCAATCAGCGTCATACACTTCTCTCCATTCATTTACACTGCAGATAGCGATATAGCTATATCGCTATGTGCAGTTACATAAACACACTATAACGCTACTCATGTGTCATGACAATGAATATACATTACCTCCAGCCAGGACATGATGTGTATTCATTCTGCTAACCACTTCTGTAGCGTCTCTGTGAGTTACAGCACAGCGAGATCTCGCTGTGAATGACAGTTTACAGCGTAATCTCGCGAGACTACGCCTGCTGTGCTGTAAATCATAGAGACACTACAGAAGTGATCAGGAGAATGAATAGACATGACGTCCTGGCTGGAGGTAATGTATATTCATTTTCATGACACATGAGTAACGTTATAGTGTGTTTATGTGACTGCACATAGCGATATAGCTATATCGCGATCTGCAGTGTAAATGAATGGAGAGAAGTGTATGACACTGATTGGTCACTGATTGGTCAGCGTCATACACTCCTCTGTACAACGCCCACTTGGTCATATAGTAAAACTCGCCCAGTTGTCCATTGAGAAACTCATTAGCATAAAGCTAATATAGGTCATAACTCAGTCAAAAATGATTGTTTTTCTAAATAATAAACACTGCTGTAATCTACATTACAGCGCCGATCACATCATGTACAATATAGGGCACTCAGGGGCGTAGCTAAAGGCTCATGGGCCCGGGTGCAAGAATTCAGCTTGGGCCCCCCTACCACTCCCCAACACCACCATCATCATTATCATCAGACCCCTGCCCAGACGCTTTGCCCAACAGCCCCCATAGTATAATGCCCCCACACAGTATAATGCTCCCATAGCTGCCCCCACACAGTATAATTCCCCCCCATAACAGCCCCATACGATATAATGCTCCCCATATCAGCCCCCATGCCATATCTGCCCCCCATGCAGTATAATGCCCCCCACACAATATCAGCCCCCCCCATACAGTATAATGCCCCTATATGTGCATAATAAAAAAAATAGCATAATTACTTACCTATCCCCGTTCCTACGCCGGGTGAAGGATCCTTCGCCTCCTCCGGTCTGTGCTATGAGTGACTCAGCGCAGACAGGCGCGATGATGTCGCTACATCCCGCCTGCCTGCGTCGAGCCGCTCAGGGCACAGTGAATGCTGGATCAAGGAGATGCCAGCTCCTTGCTCTAGGATTGAATGGAACCGGGACCTCGGTGAGTGACTCGCGACCCCCCGGAGGTCTTCACACGAACCCCCAGGGGGACGCGACCCACAGTGTAGGGATGTCACGATACCAAAATTTGGACTTTGATACCGATACTTCGTTTACAGTAATAAAAAAAAAAAGTTCTTTCGTTTTCTAATGTGAGGCACGAGGTGTGATGATGAATTTTGAATGTGCCTCACGTTAATAGTAATTAATCCCGTCATGTTTCTCAGTCATAATGGGTTAATATGTAAGGTACATGATGGGGTTAATTACTATTAATGTGAGGCACATGGAGGTTAAATTCATCACACCTTGTGCCTCACAATAAGTGATAGAAAGCAGTTTATTTTATTTTTTTACAGCGTACACATCACAAATAATGCAAAAAAATCGTTGTGCAGGTTATTACGGCCGCGCCAATACCCAATATGTGTATATTTTATGTATTGAGACCTATTTTAATGTTTATTGTAAAAAAGGTGAATGTGTGTTTTTTTTATTTAACATTACTTTATGTTTTTACTTTATTTTTAAACTTTAATGTACTGGCATATATCAGATATATGTCAGTACATTAGCCTGTGGACAGATAGCACACAGGCAGTTGTTAGGACATACCTCAGTATGCCCTAACAGGAAATATGGTAAGACAGCCCTGGGGTCCTTCAATAGACCCCAGGGCTGTCTGCCCATATATGGTATGGCCCTCGATCGCGTCACAGGAATTCCCCCCCCCCCTTCTCATTTTCCCCTGAATGCTGCAGTCGGCTTTGATTGCAGCATTCAGGAGAATAGCGGCGGAAATGAGAGGTTCCTCTGATCTCCGCCGTTATAGAGCGGGGCTGCGACTGTGTAATACAGTCTTTGCCCCGCTCCTGACAGTAAGTGCGCGCGCGGTCAGCATGAGGAGATGCTGCCGGCGCTGCACTAATGAGCGGCGGTTCAGGCACTGAAGACAGAACATGGGGGTGCCATGTTCTGTCTTCAGTGCCGCAGATCATTAGTGCAGCGCCGGCCGCATCATATCATGCTGACGGCGCGCACATGTCAGGACTCAGGAGCGGGGCAATGGCTGTATTACACAGCCGCAGCCCCGCTCTCATAGTCATGTGTACTATACTGTATTGTGAAGTTTGCGGTGGAGAGAGGAGGGGGGGCTGTGATTTAACGCCCCCCCCCCCTCCTCTCCACCGCAAACAGCACAATACAACACAATACATTACAAGGCATCACAACACAACACATTACATCACAATACATTACAACACAACACAGACTGCAGCTCACCTGGAGTCCTCGGCACCAACTCTTCCACTCCACTGTCCGGAAGACGTGTCACGTGACAACACGGTCACATGGTACACTAAGTGTACCATGTGACCGTAACCAGGAAGTGCCGGCTTTACGGCACAGATTTTTTTTGGAAGCATACAGTATGGCAACGGGGGCCCGTGGGCCCCCCAGGCTTAGGGGCCCGGTCGCAAGTGCGACCGCTGCGACCCCTATAGCTACGCCACTGAGGGCACTTATAATGTGGTGACAGAGCCTCTTTAAGCTCACAGAAGATTACCTAGACTGGACACAATTCTATCCAGCTGTGAGCTGAGAATAAGACTACAGTAGGTATATACCGATTTTCAGTCTGTGGATGCAAAAAATGATGTTTTTATCTGCTGACAGCAGACAAAGATCTTGAAAACGGTGAAGAATTAAAACACAAAGTATATTAGAAAGACTTTTTTTTATACTGTTTTGAAAGGGATTCTGACAGGTCCTTAATGGCAACTAAACCAATAACAGAGGCGGGTAGGGAACTTAAACATATGTTCAAACAAACTTTTATGCACATAGATGGACTTACTGTAGCATATAAATTTATGCAATTATAAGTGCCCTGAGGGCGGTCCTAAGTCCGGCAACTGCTCCCGCTCTCATGAGTAAACACCTCCCCCTTGGCATTGATTGGTGCCTCCATTGTTTGACTGATGACAGTGACATTTCTGAATGCAGCATTTCTGGACTTTTAGTATGAAAATGATTTGTGGCATGATCCCTTTAAGTTATTGATTTGTATATGGCATCCTGCTACTTTTAAGATTAAAGATCATGGAAACTAAACGCAATATCAGTTGCACATGATTTATATGCTGGAATCCCGTAATTATGTTATCCATTTTTTTTAATTACATTGATTCATAATCATATATATTCATTTCAGATAGCAATGAAGTTCCTCGCTATATAAAAAAAGACTGGAAAGGAGTTCCAAATGGAGTTGATGCTGTACTGCCAAGCAGATTATATGTCCCTGAAAAAAAAAAATCTGCTCTGCGTCGTAGTCGGAGGCGAAAGACCAACCGAAGAAAGAGCCGCAAGAGAAGGCCAAGCTGGAGTGATGCCTTTGAAATTCTAGATGACGTTTTAGCCTTCGATTATGATGAAGAGGATGATCCTGATTGGGTTCCTCCTGAAAGTCCGCCAAAATGCCAGCCAGTACAAAGTGTTTACTTCTTTAAAAATGGTGTGTACTATCCTAGAGCCTGCAGCTAGTTTTATTAGTGAGAATAGTTACCAAGAAGCAGTGAACAGGTGACTAAAACAAGATAAACCCAGTAAAAGCAGTGGAATTATTTTTTAGCTTATTGTGCTTTTATAGTACATTGGATCTAACCATAGACATATATGCCGAAAGTGCAGTGGTGTGAACATAGTCTAAGAAAGAAGTCCCCTGCTTTTCCTCCCCCATGTACCCTTAAAAAAATGTACATACAGTTGCAAGAAAAAATAATTACCTGGATTTCTGCATTGATTACTATTAACCCTTTGGCGACGCAGCCAAATTTTGTTTTTTCATTTTCTTTTTTCCTCCCTGCCTTCCAACAGCCATCATTTTTTATTTTTGCCGTTGACATGGCCGTATAAGTGCTTGTTTTTTGCGGGACAAGTTGTAGTTTTTAATGGCACCATTTATTGTACCATATAATGTATTGGGAAACAGAAATAAAAAATATTTGTGGGGTGAAATGGGCAAAAAACAGCGAATTCGGCATTGCTTTTTGGGTTTCGTTTTTACGGCATTCACCATGCAGTAAAAATGTCTTTGTTCTACGGGTTGAAACCATTACGGCGATACCAAATTTATATAGTTTTTTTTATGTTTTAATACTTTTACAAATAAACAACTTTTTTTTTTTTTTTAAAAAACAGTTTTTTATATTTTCGTTGATTGTGGTATGAGGACTTGTTTTTTGCAGGGCGAGCTGTTGTTTTTATTGGTACCATTTTGATCACCTTTTATTAAATTTTTTTGGGGGGAGCTAAGGTGGCAACAATCACAGCATTTTTCTTTTTTCTCCCAGCGTTCACTGTGTGGGATAAATGATATTATATTGTAATAGTTGGGACTTTTATTGATGCAGCAATACCAGTTATGTTAATTTCTAATTTTTTTAACATTACTTTAGGGGAAAAATGGGAAAAGGGAGCATTTTTTAACTTTTAAACTTTGTTTTATTTACTAGTCCCTCTAGGGAACCTGAACTAGCGATTGTTGGATTGCTTGCACGATATATTTCAATACTAATGTATTTCAGTATGTCGTTATTTTTACAGGCTCATATGCGAGCCCGCTCCATACTTCCCCTTGGCGGTTACCATGTACATGTACAAGGCATGTCGCCAAGGCGTTAGAATATGGTCCGATTGATTTGTAAGCCATAATTGTAGATAAACACAATCTGACTATACCATTAACACACAAACGATTGTACTGTTCATGTCTTTTAGGCATTATTCACGCGGTTTCTGTCCATGGTCATGTCAGGTGCACAGCTCGTTACAGTTACAGTATGTGTATCCTGTGTGTCCATCACATGACCAGGGAACATGCCAATGTCTAGTCCTCGGCCTTATCTTGATAGTGATCATAGACGTTTCATAACTAGAAAGAGATGGACCTGTTGACAGGACAACATTATGATTCTCAGCTATTGTTGAACTTTGCATCCCACAATGCATCACTCCCACTCATATTTTCTATCCCCACATATACTTATTATAAGTACTATTAACTAATGTAATGATTCCTTGTTTCTTTTTATTCCTACAGATAAATATTACCGTGTAAATCTCCAGACAAAGCGCGTGGACTATGTTTCTCCTCGCTACCCGCGATCCATTGCAGAATACTGGCTGGGATGCAAGAAATCTAAACTGGAAAAGAAGTCCAGAGGCTAATATTTTTCCCTAGCAATATATTCTATAAAAAAAAAAATTAACACTTAATTATTTCTGCCATATTACATTTGTAATTATATTACATAGATTGAAATGTTTATTGGTCAAACTACCCACCAGGGTTTATAAAGACAGGATTTATACTCTACGTGATTTTATTGCTATACCAAAATGATATCTATTTTTACATTATAAAGTGACTTTTTTTGATGAAATTTGGATACCAGTGACCATGATGTGATAGCCGCCAACCAATGACTTTCTAAACCAACATAAAAGTTATATTGCTATGACTTATAATACAATTTCTTTAAAGTTATCTTTAGAATTTTTTTAACTAAAGTTGGCCATACATGAGTGATTTTAGATGCCTGTGTTCTGAATAACTTATCATATACTGTAAAGGTTGTCACTTTAAACAACAACAACACCGTATGTTAAAATGTAAAATCACTGATCGCTCTCTGACTGGTCTGTGGCCTTGTCTGGGCTTCTAATAAAGGGATGCAGATCTGACGTTTGGCATGAACAACTTTCCAAGGACTAAACCAGTCAACGTCCCAAAAAATCCACACGGCAGATCAACTTTTTCACGAATATCTGTCTTCAGTCGATGTCTGTGAGCAGAAAATAGTTTAAATCTGCCTTTCGTAAAATCTGTAGTGTATAACCAGTATCACACCTAATGTTATCTGACAAATTGGAATAGAATTGGGTTTAACAGAAATGGATTATTTTGGAAGGAGAATATAATGCAAAGTGGAGTAACATTTTAAGGGCTTGTCCACACGTAACAGAATAGCTGCGTATTTTCCATCCGGAATTGTGGACGGAAAATATACACAGAATAAAGTAGCAGCAAAGTGGGTGTAAATGAGCAAATGTGATCCACACGCTGCGGAAAAATTCAGTCCTGAAATTGACCTGCGGTGCGGTTTTTTTTCGTTCCGCGGCATGTCAATTCCTGCTGCAGAAAGTGGACTGAATTACTGCGTTTTTCAGAGGCGATATCACAATTTCACAGACTTGAAAAAAACGCAGCAATATTCGCCCTATTTTCTGCAGTAAAAAACAGCTAATGGTGCGTTTTTTCCGCAGCGGATTGTCTGCTGGTTTAAGCGGAAATGCTGCACAAATTTTATACAGCAATTCCGTTACGTGTGGACAAGCCCCAAGATGGGTTGACCCTCTCCCAGTAAAAATCTAGTCAATTCAAGTTCCCTGTGCCAGGAATATATGAATTTACCATTTTTCTCAAACCTTACCAATTTCCTTATATAAAGCAGGGCCGGCCTTAGAATAGATGGTGGCATGTGCAAATTTTTTCTTTTGCGCTCCACCCCATCATAAATAAAATGCCCCATAAGAGTATAATGCCCCCACACAGTATATCACCCCACAAACCGTATAGTGCCCCCAACACAGTATAATGTCCCCCAAGCGTCCCCACAAAGTATGAATAATGCCTTGGAGGCCCGAGGAGTGAGTGTTGGTTGGTTCGCAGATACAAGTGAATGTGGCTGTCGCTAGCCCCGGGGACCCTTGGTGCTATCTACGCAACCGGGCTGCCCAGCCCATAATAGTTATGGGCTGGGCTACAGGGTGCCCTCATACCGCGGGTCCCGTAGCAGTCGCTACATGGCCCGCAGCACTGCCGGGTGCTTCAGAAACGCAAGGGGAGGGGAGCCAGTGCAGCGTCCCCTTCCTCTTGTTTTGGAGATGCGCCATGTGCGACCGCACAGGTCGCACACCCCAAAAGCCGGCCCTGATCAGCAGTAACAATAATCGAACTACATCTAGTTTATTCATTGGTTGATACATGGAGAGAGCTCAATCCCACCATGAGAGACTACACGTCAAATACTCATTCAATATCCTTCCAAACATCCAACCAAATCATATAAATGATCCCATTCAATTGAGCAGAAACTTCTTTGTCTAGTCACAATCCCCAATATATATAAAGGATGAACAATTTATCAATTTCAAATGCAGATAAATAAATGTTATCTCTGTGTCAGAAAGCAATCACCATGAGTTCATTTATCAGAGGTAATTGTTGAGCTCAATTGGTTTTAGTCAACTCTAAAAAAAAAAATAAATTTCTTTTTCCTTAAGGCTTCGTTTACATCTACGTTGCGGTCCCGTTCTGACATTCCATCGGAGCTTTCCGTCAGAACGGGACCCTGAACAGACACAAACTGACATGAACGGAAACCAGAGTTTTCTACGCTATTGCATTCGGCAAAACGACGGGTCCGATGCACAACAGACACAAATGAAAACCATGGACACCGGATCCGTCACCATTGAAATCTCAATGGTGATGGAAACGGAAACCTCTGGTTTCCGTTCGTGTCATTTTGTGTCTGTTCAGTGTCCCGTTCTGACGGAAAGCTCAGACGGAACATCAGAATGGGACCGCAACGCAGATGTGAACGAGGCCTTAGTCAGTTTCAATGTAAAAATTTGAAACATATATAGCAGGGATCTGTGGAAGTGAACAGAGGGCCAGCTGAATAGAGTTTGTTAGGAAGGTCATCCTAAGGCCGGATTCACACGAGCGTGTGCGTTTTGCGTTTTTCAGCTCCGTGTGTCAGCAGCATATGATGAGTGGCTGGGTGATTTTCGCGCAGCCGCCATCATTATGACACTCTGTGAATGAAAAACAGCTCCAAAAATGGCTCAAGAAGTGACATGCTCCTTTTTACGAGGCGTTTTTTTACGTGCCGTTTTTTAAAGCGGCGGCGTAAAAAAAAACCCTGTCTAAACGAAATGCCGTTTTTCCTATTGAATTCAATAGGCAGCTATTTGTTGGGGTTTAGCTACCGTTTTTTTCAGGCATATATTTCTAAGCATTTACGCCCTGAAATACGCCTGAAAACACAGCTTGTGAACATATCCTAAGAGAACGCCATCCAGTCCTAGAGTACTAGAAGTATGTTTGTAAACTTGTTAAAAAGTCTCTCAAGAGAAGTAGGAATACAAGCAACATACATGCCAACTCTCCCAGATTTCCAGGAGACTGCAGGAAAAAGGGTAGACCTTTCCCAGACTCCCAAAAGAACAAATATATCTCCCAGGTGCCCCACATCCTCTAAAATATACTTACCTAACTAACCCACTTCTGCAATCTACTTCCCTCCCGGTTGCTGAAGCAGACAACGTAACGAGAAGTACTGCAGGAACGGGGAAAGGTTGGTATCTGCATGTTTGGTCTAAGGTCTGTATTTAGGGGTCTGTTGTTTGTATTTAGGTCATCTGTATTTAAAGAGGCTCTGTCACCAGATTTTGCAACCCCTATCTCCTATTGCAGCAGATCGGCGCTGCAATGTAGATTACAGTAACGTTTTTATTTTTAAAAACGAGCATTTTTGGCCAAGTTATGACCATTTTTGTAGTTATGCAAATGAGGCTTGCAAAAGTCCAAGTGGGTGTGTTTAAAGTAAAAGTCCAAGTGGGCGTGTATTATGTGCGTACATCGGGGCGTGTTTACTACTTTTACTAGCTGGGCGTTCTGATGAGAAGTATCATCCACTTCTCTTCAGAACGCCCAGCTTCTGGCAGTGCAGATCTGTGACGTCACTCACAGGTCCTGCATCGTGTCGGCCACATCGGCACCAGAGGCTACAGTTGATTCTGCAGCAGCATCAGCGTTTGCAGGTAAGTAGCTACATCGATTTACCTGCAAACGCCGATGCTGCTGCAGAATCATCTGTAGCCTCTGGTGTCGATGTGTCCTTGCTCGTCTGACACGATGCAGGACCTGTGAGTGACATCACAGCGTGATCTCTCGAGAACACGGCTGTGTCTGCACTGCCAGAAGCTGGGCGTTGTGAAGAGAAGTGGATGATACTTCTCATCAGAACGCCCAGCTAGTAAAAGAAGTAAAAACGCCCCGATGTACGCACATAATACACGCCCACTTGTACTTTTACTTTTCAACACGCCCAGTTGTACTTTTGCAAGCCTCATTTGCATAAATACAAAAATGGTCATAACTTGGCCAAAAATGCTCGTTTTTAAAAAAATAAAAACGTTACTGTAATCTACATTGCAGCGCCGATCTGCTGCAATAGCAGATAGGGGTTGCAAAATCTGGTGACAGAGCCTCTTTAAGAAGTTTGTATATATTTAGAGGTCCGGTCGGATGCCTGTATTTAGGTGGCCGGGTGGAATTCTGTGTTTATTTAGAGGGCCCTGTCTCTGCATTTAAAGGATCTGTATTTATTTAAGGGGCCTTATTTGTTTAGAAGGTCTGTATTCATTTTTGGGTGTGTCATATGTACTATTTTTCATTCAGATGCATTCATTTGTGGGCGTGTCCTATATTAATGGGCGGGGTATAATTGTATTTTCTTTTTTACTTTGGCACTATTCAAAGTTTCCCATAAGTACGTTCTATTGCTTGAAGGTTTGGTTGTTTTTTGGAAAAAAATCTCTTCAGAGTGATAGTGTGTTCTTGACTAATCTGTGATCTGTGCACCTCTGGTCCTCAATGTCTCTCCTAACCCATTTCACCATTATTACATACATGTATATCATATGGGGGGCTATATATTAATGCATCCCCATCAATAACCCTTATCCTTATTCTGAAACTATAAATCAGTTTCATTAATCTGAATAAGGCCGGATTTACACGAGTGTGTGTGTTTTGCGCACGCAAAAAACGCTGCATTTTGCGTGCACAAAAGGCACTTAACAGCTCCGTGTGTCAGCCCCGTATGATGCGCGGCTGCGTGATTTTCGCGCAGCCGCCATCATTATGACACTCCATTTGGATGTTTGTAAACAGAATGGCACGTGATGCTTTTCTGTTTTCAATCATAGTTTGACAGCTGTTGCGCGAATCACGCTTGTCCCACGGAAGTGCTTCCGTGTGGCATGCGTGATGCGCGAACAACGCAGAAATATAGGACATGTCGTGAGTTTTACGCAACGGACTCACGTTGCGCAAAAATCACGGACTGTCTGCACGGCCCTATAGACTAATATAGGTCCGTACGACACGCGTGAAAATCACACGCATTGCACGGACGTATTACACGTTCGTGTAAATAAGCCCTAAGATTGTTTCTGCAGCATGTGCATGGATTTCTGCAGGCCTCATTCAGAAGAATGGAACAGTGGCAGAAATTACTGCAACAAATCTGCCGCATGTGAATGTACCCTAAATTACAGACTGTTTTCAGAAGAAAACAGCTCCGTCGTTTCAGACGTAAATGCTCCTCCTCGCATTTTGCGAGGCGTCATTGATGCCTGTAATCTTGAGCTGTTCTTCATTTAATTAAATGAAAAACGGCTCAAATTACGTTTCAAAGAAGTGTCCTGCACTTCTTTGCCGAGGCAGTCAAACGACGACGCGTAAATGACAGGTTGTCTGCACAGTACGTCGGCAAACCCATTCAAATGAATGGGCAGATGTTTGCCGACGTATTGGAACCGTATTTTCAGACGTAAAACGAGACATAATACGCCTCGTTTACGTCTGAAAATAGGTCGTGTGAACCCAGCCTTAGGCCCCATGCACACGACCGTGCCCGTAATTACGACTCGTAATTACGGGCATGGCCGGGCACGGCCGGCCACGGGCAGCCGGCCATTTTTCCGGGCCGTGCTCCCATTATAAAGTATAGTAGCACGGACCGTAAAATAAAAAAATAGAACATGTTCTATCTTTTTCAACGGCACGGGCACCTTCCCGTAAAAAAACGGGAAGGTACCCGTGGCCAATAGAAGTCTATGGGCCCGTTATTTCGGGTCGTAATTACGACCTGTAATAACGGGAGTTTTTACGGTCGTGTGAATGAGGCCTTAGAGCGCCGACTTGGATCAGGGGTCTTTGAGCTCATTTAAATAATAATCTCTAGGGGGAAAAAAAACACCACAAAATCTCCAGGGGTCGAACACGTCCACAGCAAGTCCTCAAAAACCCACTGTGTGAATGGGGATTCATAATTCTCCATTGTTTTACATTGGACATCTGGACTTTATAGTATTTTACATGTAAGACGTGTTGCCACTAGAGGGAATAAGAGATCTGCATTGAAGTGTATCAGTCCAGCCATGCAGGATGTTCGTTTGTATTCTGACATCAGTTCATTTGATGTCTGTTAAGTGACTCGGAGTAGAATCAACAGCCGTACAATGTGTGAGATGTGTACAGTGTGTGTTATTCGGACTATGCCATAAAAGCTTACACTACTTCTGAGCGCTCGGTGCTAGCTGCTTGCATATTGACAATACAGTAGGTGTCAGAGTTGAAGGCCAAGAGGAACACTGATGGTAGAGGCTCTAAACAAAAACCGAATGACAAGTGTTTGTCTGCTCCAAATCCACATCTCCGAGTCTCAGGTGACAACATTGGGAAGGTAACGACAGTTTACTGACTCTCCAAATATACGAAATATGGTGGTTCAGTACTGAATTTATTCTTCTGATCTGTTAAACGAAGTTAATCTTTCATGGTCTGGGGTGTGACATCTGACGTGCTTACATTTAACACACCATACACTGAAATGAAAACACAGTTCCACCTGGCACCGCATACGGTAACATGGAAGGGACTTTTATGGGGGTTACTCTGCGTAGTTATGGGCGATTTTTGTGGCTGGAATTTATGTGCTCATTTGTAGGGGGCAGATAAGAAATGCGAAATCTGTGATAGGTACTTTGCTATAGGTCATCTGTGGCTAAGGGCTTATTCAGACGAACGGGATGTACGTCCGTGCCTATATTAGTCTATGGGGCCGTGCAGAGATGTGCGTGATTTTTACGCAGCGTGAGTCCGCTGAAAAAAAGTCACGACATGTCCGTTCTTTGGCCGTTTTTGGCGCATCACGCACCCATTGAAGCCAATGGGTGCGTGAAAACCACACATGCCACACGGAAGCACTTCCGTGCGACCAGCGTGATTCGCGCAACAGCAGTGAAAAGGATGAATGAAAACAGAAAAGCACCACGTGCTTTTCTGTTTACAAACATCCAAACGGAGTGTCATAATGATGGCGGCTGCGCGAAAAGCACGCAGCCGCGCATCATACGGGGCCGTCACACGGAGCTGTCAAGTGCGTTTTGCGTGCGCAAAATGCTGCGTGTTTTGCGCGTGCAAAACGCACACGCTTGTGTGAATCCGGCCTTAATGAACCTTTATAATGCCCAATGCTGTTAGTATTTCACAGCCAGCCCTGGCAATCACAATACTAGGGCTGATTGGCACAGGACAAAGCAATGGTCCTCCCTTTGGCCACATAGCGATCAATACGAATCTCAGTGCATCAGGGGTTAAACAGACAACATGTAAGTCATCTCCAATCCCAGTCATTACTGCGAGGTGTGTCTCTTGCTGGTGATCGCACGAATTTTGCCACATGACCATGATGCCATACATGTAAGTAATTTTGCGGGAAGGGGTTAAATAGGACCTGTTTTAGTAAATACTTGCATTCCCCCATGAACTAGCAATACTGGAACATCTTTTCTTAGAACTGTGCTTTGTGCTGTTCCCCTGTTATACCTCCAGGAAATGCATGAATAAACTCACAACTGGGTGTTACCATTCCCCATGTCAATTTGGTATGTTCCCTACAGATTCTGACACTGTGCAACCTGTGCTGATTTTATCAGACACATCCTATTGACAAGGGGAATGATAGCATGCAGATGTCAATTTATTCATATATTTCCAGGAGGAATTATGGAGGAAAAACACAATGACGAATTCTAAGAAAAAATGAGCGACATTTATTATTTCATTGGCAATGCAAGCGTTAACTGAAACAGTCCTTTTAAAAATATTAAGGGTAAGTTCACATGGAGGTTTTTGTCAGGCAGAAAAAAATTGCTATAAATTCCCTCAGGATTTTTTAACGCTTCATATGCCGCGTTTTTTGAAGGGTTTTTTTTAGCCGTTTTCAAACTAGCCACGCTTTTTTTTCTGCCTCCACTTGATTTCAATGGAGGTTCGAAGGTGGAAACTGCTCAAAGAAAGGGCATACTACTTCCCGGAAAAAAAAAAAAAGCCCCTGTCTCCCTGAAGTCAATGGAGGGAGATTTGGTGCATTTTCTGGAGCTGATTCAGTGGTCATGTGTGTCAGTGTTAGGCCCTGTTCACACGGAGTTTTTTGGCGCTGATTTTGCCTCGGAAACCGCATTGGAATCAGTGGCAAAAAAAAACATCCGAAATTGTCCCCCATTGATTTGATTTGGAGGCAGAGGCATTTTTTTACCGAGCGGCCGCTCGCGGGGGAAAAAAAAGCGACATCTTTCCACGGTCTCCACTTCTGACCTCCCATTGACATCAATGGGAGGCAGAGAAAACCTGCAGCACTTGTTTCAGAGTTTTTTTCGCAGAGTTTTTTTTCCTGCGGTCCTTGCATTAGCTTTATGGCCATGGGCAAAAAATGCAGCAAAAAGAGCATATGCAGGTCAAAATCTGCCTCAAAATTCCTGAAGGAATTATATATTTGTGTGTGGTTATCACTGTGATATTTGTGGCGTTACGTAGGACTACAGGTAACACTATAACATTATCTGTACTCAGAGAGCTATTCCTGTGTGTTATGTGTGGTGTTACATAGGACTGCAGGTACACTATCTGCACTGTGTGTGTGTGTGTGTGTGTGTGTGTGTGTGTGTATATATATATATATATATATATATATACACACATGTCTCCTATATGTGTGTGTATATATGTATACATGCCTCATGTATGTTTATATGTATACAATGCCTCCTATGTGTATGTATATGTATACATGCCTCGTGTGTGTGTATATGTATACAAGCCTCCTGTGTGTGTGTATTTTTACACATATAAATGCCTCGTGTGTGTGTGTGTGTGTGTGTGTGTGTGTGTGTGTGTGCGTATATATGTATGCATGCCTCCTGTGAGTGTGTATGTATACATGCCTCGTGTGTGTGTATGTGTGTGTATGTGTGTATATATATGTATACGTGCCTCCTGTGTGTGTATATCCAATTTGTTATACGGTGTATCCTTAGCATGAGTCATATACTGTCAGACATGAATTATTAGCTGATAGCTGTGCAGAAGAGGAACATCCGCCTTGGCAGCAGTAAAGCCTTGTCATTCCTATTTCAGCCTCCATTATTATTGAAGATTTTATCAAATAAATTTAGGTGGAGAATCTTTTTCAAAATCCAGCCAAAAATTATCTACTGACTTGCCATTGATACGTGTCAGACGATCCCAATAGTGACATTTTCAGCTCAGATTAGCATAGATTTCCACACATCACTTTGACACAGTGGCCAATGCGCGACCACCGAGTGTAGGGACAGGCCATCTGTATGGAAAACTGTGGTGGGTTCTCTAGCTGGTTTGGGGTTCCCTTGTCTGAAAAAGTTTGGGAAGCACTGGTCTAGTGAATATAACAAGAGATCACACAGTAGCTGCTGCTTTGGAACTGTGTTTGGGGTACAGTAATGGTATTCATATGGAAGTGCTGCAACATAATTATTTTATTCTTATTGCTTATCTAGCACTAACATATTGTATGCACGTGACAGAATAAAGTCACTCACATGAGTCTCTGTTTCCAGTAGGGTAAAGAACACACCCGCTTCATGCAGATGTTGCCCTTGGTTAGATCTGGACTCCTGCAAGGTAACAGTGCTAACCATTGATGTCCTCCAGAATGCCAACAACAAACACCTTTCATAGTGATAGCCACATATGCCCCTTAAAATGCCAGCGACAGATGAGATGGTCCCTCAGAGTGCCACCCACAGATGCCCCACAGAGTGCTTGCCAATGTTACATTGAAGTGACCAAGTAGCCTTGGAAGGTGAGGAACTGGCGCAGATACATTTTCATGAGGCTTGTTTTGTTTTGTTATCTACTCCAATCCACAGTATGTGCTCATTTTTGAGGATACATTAAGGTGGTAGCAATTTATCAACGCATTTTATGTAACATGACAAAAAAAAGCAGTCAACAACCAACAGTTGAGGAGTCCTCTACCAAGGTATTTACCTACCACCATAGTCCTCTGCCACAGGAAAAGGCATCCCATTGCTGTCTTTGTTTTTATTTTTGATAACCAATGTGAGTAATAAGTAGATAGTTGGGTTGTGACAGTCGATCTGCAGCAATTTCCTTGTGACTTCACCTGCCAGCATAGAAAATTATGTTGATGTTTTTCTCTATTGACACTGTAAGACTAAATATAATATTATTATAAATGTGCATGCAAAGGAATCCAAAGGAGCACTTTCCAAATTACAACAGTATTTAAAGGGGATTGTCTGGTTTAGTAAGTGAAATCACACAGAGTTAATGAAAGAGGGCCCTCATTCTTTGGGGTGGGATTCAAATTTTTAACAACAGGTTCCCTGTTTTTCGGACAAAGACATGCGGGGGGGGGGGGGGGGATGGGTTCACTGTGTTTTGCAGTGTATTGCACCATTGAAAATGATTCTAATAATAAAATAAAACCATTATGATATTCCAAATACCCCCTACATTAAAGTGGACTCTAAATAAAGAGTCCAGAATGTTTTAGTATGGATTGCCAAACTTTTTATATAATTACATACAGGCCTACCCACACATTATATTAAGCTCATCCATTACTTATAGGCCTATATGCGCACATTCAATATCCTAAGCGTGCTCAGCCCATTTAGTTAGGCTGTGCACATGAGAAGGGTGGCGGACAGTGCGGCGCGTGCAGTAAGCCACGACAACTCTCCCAGCTAATACACAGATACGGCGCCAGGAGCAAGCTCAGTACATATATACAGCACCAGAACAAAGCTCAGTACATATATACAGCACCAAAACAAAGCTCAGTACAAATATACAGCACCAGAACCAAGCTCAGTACATTAATACAATACCAGAACAAAGCTCAGTACATATATACAGCACCAGAACCAAGCTCAGTACATATATACAACTCCAGAACTAATATATGTTTTGAGCTTGGTTGTTCTAATATATATGTACTGAGCTTTGTTCTGGTGCTGTATATATGTGCTGAGCTTTGTTCTGGTGCTGTATATGTGTGCTGAGCTTTGTTCTAGTGCTGTATATGTGTACTGAGCTTGATTCTGGGGCTGTATTTATGTACTGAGCTTTGTTCTGGTGCTGTATATATGTACTAAGCTTTGTTGTGGTGCTGTATATATGTACTGAGCTTGATTCTGGTGCTGTATTTATATGCGGAGCTTAGTTCTGGAGTTGTATACAGTGAAGGAAATAAGTATTTGATCCCTTGCTGATTTTGTAAGTTTGCCCACTGTCAAAGACATGAACAGTCTAGAATTTTTAGGATAGGTTAATTTTACCAGTGAGAGATAGATTAAATTTAAAAAAAAACAGAAAATCACATTGTCAAAATTATATATATTTATTTGCATTGTGCACAGAGAAATAAGTATTTGATCCCTTTGGCAAACAAGACTTAATACTTGGTGGCAAAACCCTTGTTGGCAAGTACAGCATTCAGACGTTTTTTGTAGTTGATGATGAGGTTTGCACACATGTTAGATGGAATTTTGGCCCACTCCTCTTTGCAGGTCATCTGTAAATCATTAAGATTTCGAGGCTGTCGCTTGGCAACTCAGATCTTCAGCTCCCTCCATAAGTTTTCGATGGGATTAAGGTCTGGAGACTGGCTAGGCCACTCCATGACCTTAATGTGCTTCTTTTTGAGCCACTCTTTTGTTGCCTTGGCTGTATGTTTCGGGTCATTGTCGTGCTGGAAGACCCAGCCACGAGCCATTTTTAATGTCCTGGTGGAGGGAAGGAGGTTGTCACTCAGGATTTGATGGTACATGGCTCCATCCATTCTCCCATTGATGCGGTGAAGTAGTCCTGTGCCCTTAGCAGAGAAACACCCCCAAAACATAATGTTTCCACCTCCATGCTTGACAGTGGGGACGGTGTTCTTTGGGTCATAGGCAGCATTTCTCTTCCTCCAAACACGGCGAGTTGAGTTAATGCCAAAGAGCTCAATTTTAGTCTCATCTGACCACAGCACCTTCTCCCAATCACTCTCAGAATCATCCAGATGTTCATTTGCAAACTTCAGACGGGCCTGTACATGTGCCTTCTTGAGCAGGGGGACCTTGCGGGCACTGCAGGATTTTAATCCATTACGGCGTAATGTGTTACCAATGGTTTTCTTGGTGACTGTGGTCCCAGCTGCCTTGAGATCATTAACAAGTCCCCCCCCCCCCCCCGTGTAGTTTTCGGCTGAGCTCTCACCTTCCTCAGGATCAAGGATACACCACGAGGTGAGATTTTGCATGGAGCCCCAGATCGATGTCGATTGACAGTCATTTTGTATGTCTTCCATTTTCTTACTATTGCACCAACAGTTGTCTCCTTCTCACCCAGCGTCTTACTTATGGTTTTGTAGCCAATTCCAGCCTTGTGCAGGTCTATGATCTTGTCCCTGACATCCTTAGAAAGCTCTTTGGTCTTGCCCATGTTGTAGAGGTTAGAGTCAGACTGATTAATTGAGTCTGTGGACAGGAGTCTTTTATACAGGTGACCATTTAAGACAGCTGTCTTTAATGCAGGCACCACATTGATTTGGAGCGTGTATCTGGTCTGGAGGAGGCTGAACTCTTAATGGTTGGTAGGGGATCAAATACTTATTTCTCTGTGCACAACGCAAATAAATATATATAATTTTGACAATGTGATTTTCTTTTTTTTTTTTTTTATATAATCTATCTCTCACTGGTAAAATTAACCTAGCCTAAAAATTCTAGACTGTTCATGTCTTTGACAGTGGGCAAACTTACAAAATCAGCAAGGGATCAAATACTTATTTCCTTCACTGTATATGTTCTGAGCTCGGTTCTGGTGTTGTATATATGTACTGAGCTTTGTTGTGGTGCTGTATATATGTACTGAGCTTGGTCCTGGTGCTGTATTTATATGCAGAGCTTAGTTCTGGAGTTGTATATTTGTTTTGAGCTTCTCTTTGGTGCTGTATATATGTATTGAGCTTGGTTGCTATGATGAATATAACTCCAGAGCCAAGCTCAGTACATATATATATATATATATATATATATATATATGTATGTACAGCACCAGAAAAAAGCTCAGTACATATATACAGCACCAGTACAGATACAGCTCAGTACAGAGATAATTTTCACATTTAGTTTAACCCCTGCCATATAAGTTTGTACGGCATAAAACTACAGCTCCCAGTTGTAATGTCAGAATAGGGAGACAGACAGGTGAGCCCTAATCTACCCGCCACTCAGTCCCTGCCTACTTGCACAGCCCGTCCTAGGCAACGGCGTACAACTGGGCGACGGTCCCTATGCTCAATATGTGTACGAAAGACAAACAAGACAAGGGTACACAAAAGCAAGGGATGTGGGGCAGTTGCCCACGGCGACACCGTGAGCAACAGAGAGTAGTGGACGAGCCGAGAAAAAACAGAAGTGTACGTGGTAACAAATGCAGAGCAGGAGAATAGTCAGTCAAGCCAGGGTCAATATGAAGCAGAGGTCAATTGTAACAGCAGGAACAGCAGAGTCAGGAAACAGGAGAATCACAGGCAAAGGACAAGCAGCAAATGAAGGTATAAGTAGACCAAGGGCGGGAGCTAGAACCGTCTGGCCAGGCTGCGAAAGGCTCTCCCACACCTCAGCCTACCAGCCTGAGTGGTAGCAGGTCGAGTCACTCTAGCAGACCTAGGAACAGATGCAGGCTGATTAACCACGGACGTCGACACAGAAGCTGTGTCAGGAAAATCCTTCACAGTACCCCCCCTTTTATGAGGGGCCACTGGACCCTTCCTAGTTGGACCTGGCTTGTTGGGGAACCGAAGGTGGAACTTCCTGAGCAATAACCCGGCGTGAACATCCCGGGCGGGTACCCAAGTCCTCTCCTCAGGCCTGTATCCTCTCCAATGGACCAGGTACAGGAAGGAGCCTTGGACCATCCTGCTGTCCACAATCTTGGCCACCTCGAATTCTACCCCTTCAGGGGTAAGAACAGGGACCAGAGGTTTCCTCGAGGTAGCCAAGGACGGGGAGCAGTGTTTAAGGAGGGAGGCATGGAACACGTTGTGTATTTGAAAAAACCCCCTGGTAACTCCAGCCGGAAGGAGACAGGATTAAGGACCTCAATGAACTTGTATGGCCCTATATACCGGGGAGCACATTTTTTGGACAAAACTTTAAGGCGCAAATTTTTTGAAGACAGCCACACCAGATCCCCGACCACAAACAAGGGGTTAGAAGAACGTCTTTTATCTGCCTGAGTCTTTTGTATGCTCTGGGACGCCTCAAGGTTCTTCTGAACCTGGGCCCAGACTGTGCACAGTTCTCGATGAACGACATCTACCTCGGGATTGTTGGAACCACCAGGTGAAACTGAGGAGAACCGTGGATTAAATTCAAAATTACAGAAAAAGGGGGAGACCCCTGACGAGTTACTGACCCGGTTATTGAGGGAAAATTCGGCGAGGGGAATGAAGGAGACCCAATCATCTTGGCAGTCAGAGATAAAACACCTTAAATATTGTTCTAGAGACTGATTAGTCCTCTCGGTTTGGCAATTAGTTTCAGGATGGAAGGCCGAGGAGAAGGACAGATCAATCTCCAACTTCTTACAGAAAGCCCTCCAAAACAATGAAACAAACTGTACCCCTCTGTCAGAAACAATATTGACAGGAACCCCATGGAGCCGCAGGATGTGTTTGACAAACAAGGTAGCTAACGTCTTGGCATTGGGTAGTTTCTTGAGGGGCACAAAGTGGCACATCTTACTGAAGCGGTCTACTACAACCCACACCACCGTCTTGCCTTGGGATGGAGGCAGATCGGTGATAAAATCCATGGAGATATGGGTCCAAGGTCTCAGGGGAATGGGCAAAGAACAAAGTAAGCCCGCTGGTCGGGACCTGGGAGTCCTGTACCTAGCACAAATTTCACAAGCGGCGATGTAGGCCTTAACGTCTTTAAGCAACCCAGGCCACCAATAGGTTCTAGAAATGAGGTGCTTGGTACCCAGGATGCCTGGATGGCCAGATAGTGCAGAGTCATGATTCTCCCTGAGTACCCTTAGCCGGAATTGCAGGGGAACAAACAGCTTGTTCTCAGGAAGGTTCTCGGGAGCTGAACCTTGATCAGCCGCAATTTCGGAGACTAAGTCAGAATCAATAGAGGATATGATTATACCTGGGGGCAAAACACAAGCAGGATCCTCCTCTGGAGGAGGGCTGGCCATGAAGCTACGCGACAGCGCCTCAGCTTTAATATTTTTAGACCCAGCCCTATAGGTGACCACAAAGTTGAATCTACAGGGTGGGCCATTTATATGGATACACCTAAATAAAATGGGAATGGTTGGTGATATTAACTTCCTGTTTGTGGCACATTAGTATATGGGAGGGGGGAAACTTTTCAAGCTGGGTGTTGACGATGGCGGCCATTTTGAAGTCGGCCATTTTGTATCCAACTTTAGTTTTTTCAATGGGAAGTGGGTCATGTGACACATCAAACTTATCGAGAATTTCACAAGAAAAACAATGGTGTGCTTGGTTTTAACGTTACTTTATTCTTTCATGAGTTATTTATGTAGGATATTTAATCTCTCTTGTCCCGAATGTGAAGCCATGAGAGAATATATCCAGGAAAGCCTAGCCAAGGGTAACATTCGTCCCTCTACTTCTCCGGTAGGTGCTGGCTTCTTCTTCGTAGGGAAGAAGGGTGGTGGTCTTAGGCCGTGCATCGATTACCGAAACTTGAATAAGGTCACTGTAAGGAACCAATATCCCCTTCCTCTGATTCCTGATCTCTTCAATCAGGTTCAGGGGGCCCAATGGTTCTCTAAGTTTGATCTTCGGGGGGCTTACAACCTTATCCGAATCAGAGAAGGGGATGAGTGGAAGACTGCATTTAACACGCCCGAAGGTCATTTCGAATACCTCTTCATGCCCTTTGGGTTGTGTAATGCCCCCGTGGTCTTCCAGAATTTCATAAATGAGATTTTAAGAGACTACCTGGGGTTATTTCTTGTAGTGTACCTTGATGATATACTTGTGTTTTCCAAGGACTGGTCCTCCCACATTGAGCATGTCAGGAAGGTGCTCCAGGCCCTTCGGGAAAACAAACTCTTTGCTAAAACCAAAAAATGTGTGTTTGGGGTGCAGGAGATACCATTTTTGGGTCAAATCCTCACTCCTAACGAATTCCGCATGGACCCTGCCAACGTTCAGGCTGTGGCTGAATGGGTCCGACCTGCCTCCCTGAAGGCTTTACAGTGCTTCCTGGGGTTTGCTAATTATTATAGTAGATTTATTGCTAACTTCTCGGTCATCGCTAAGCCTCTTACGGACCCCTTACTCGCAAAGGTGCTGATCTCCACTGGCCTCCGGAGGCGGTCCAGGCTTTTGAGGTCCTTAAGAGGTGCTTTATCTCTGCCCCAGTGCTGATTCAGCCTAACCAGATGGAGCTATTCATCGTGGAGGTTGACGCCTCCGAGGTGGGAGTGGGTGCTGTCTTGTCCCAGGGTACTAGGTCTCTCACTCATCTCCGTCCCTGTGCCTACTTCTCCAGGAAGTTCTCCCCCACTGAGAGTAACTATGACGTTGGCAACCGCGAACTCTTAGCCATTAAATGGGCATTTGAAGAGTGGCGCCACTTCCTGGAGGGGGCTAGGCACCAGGTAACGGTCCTTACCGACCACAAGAATCTGTTTTTTCTAGAATCTGCCCGGAGGTTAAACCCGAGACAAGCTCGATGGGCGTTGTTTTTTACTACAGGGTGGGCCATTTATATGGATACACCTAAATAAAATGGGAATGGTTGGTGATATTAACTTCCTGTTTGTGGCACATTAGTATATGGGAGGGGGAAACGTTTCAAGCTGGGTGTTGACCATGGCGGCCATTTTGAAGTCGGCCATTTTGTATCCAACTTTAGTTTTTTCAATGGGAAAAGGGTCATGTGACACATCAAATTTATCGAGAATTTCACAAGAAAAACAATGGTGTGCTTGGTTTTAACGTTACTTTATTCTTTCATGAGTTATTTACAAGTTTCTGACCACTTATAAAATGTGTTCAAAGTGCTGCCCATTGTGTTGGATTGTCAATGCAACCCTCTTCTCCCACTCTTCACACACTGATAGCAACACTGCAGAAGAAATGCTAGCACAGGCTTCCAGTATCCGTAGTTTCAGTTGCTGCACATCTCGTATCTTCACAGCATAGACAATTGCCTTCAGATGACCCAAAAGCTAAAAGTCTAAGGGGGTCAGATCGGGAGACCTAGGGGGCCATTCAACTGGCCCACGACGACCAATCCACTTTCCAGGAAACTGTTCATCTAGGAATGCTCGGACCTGACTCTCGGCAAAGGCAGTCTTGTCAGTCTCGTCATAGATGAGTCCGAGAGCCGAAAAAAAAATGTCAACAGAAGAGAGTTCAGGGGCGTCAGGGGCCAAGGAGAAGGCCCATTCCTGGCGGCCGTCCTGGAGCCGGGACATAATTATACCCACTCGCTGGCTCTCAGAACCTGAGGAGTGGGGCCTTAAAAGGAAAGAGCCTACAACTTTCGTGAAAGGAGAAAAAAGTCTTCCGGTCCCCTGAGGACCGGTCAGGCAACTTGAGGTGGGGTTCAAGAGGTGGGGTGGAGGTCACTACCCGGGTAGCATCACGCTGGTTGCACCTCTGAGCCAGGTCTTGGACCTGTAGGGAGAGACCCTGCATTTGCTGAGCCAGGGCCTCAAGGGGGTCCATGGTGTGTCAGGGACCAGGGTAGAAAAGGTATATGGGCCTCTGATTATGTAATGTCAGGATAGGGAGACAGACAGGTGAGCCCTAATCTACCCGCCACTCAGTCCCTGCCTACTTGCACAGCCCGTCCTAGGCGACGGCGTACAACTGCGCGATGGTCCCTACGCTCAATATGTGCATGAAATACAAACAAGACAAGGGTACACAAAAGCAAGGGATGTGGGGCAGTTGTCCACGGCGACACCGTGAGCAACAGAGAGTAGTGGACGAACCGAGTAAAACCAGGAGTGTACGTGGTAACAAATGCAGAGCAGGAGAATAGTCAGTCAAGCCAGGGTCAATATGAAGCAGAGGTCAATGGTAACAGCAGGAACAGCAGAGCCAGGAAACAGGAGAATCACAGGCAAAGGACAAGCAGCAAATGAAGGTATAAGTAGACCAAGGGCGGGAGCTAGAACCGTCTGGCCAGGCTGCGATAGGCTCTCCCATTCCTCAGCCTACCAGCCTGAGTAATAGCAGATCGAGTCACTCTAGCAGACCTAGGAACAGATGCAGGCTGATTAACCACGGACGTCGACACAGAAGCTGTGTCAGAAAAATCCTTCACACCAGTATAGCCAGAACGATGGTAAGGATATCCTGGGAGATGCTGTTTCACAAAAAAGAATGATACACACATC
The DNA here is from genome assembly GCF_050947455.1 of Rhinoderma darwinii. Lineage (NCBI taxonomy): Eukaryota > Metazoa > Chordata > Amphibia > Anura > Rhinodermatidae > Rhinoderma > Rhinoderma darwinii. The sequence continues at coordinate 406,918,126 of NC_134688.1, forward strand.
ATCTTGTTGCAGATCATACAGTGACTACAGTTCTGAGCAGTTACAGGGAGAATAAACAATTACATTTAGTGACTCACCGGTGACCACTTCTCAGATTGTAGTCGTTCTCTTTACTTTTCCATCTGGCCCAGAACTCTATGATGCCTCCTGGCCATGACCCATTTCTGTGGAAATGGGTAAATTTGCTGCTCAGATGTCTTTGGAAGCTCACTTTTTCAACATTTCTGCACCTATAAACGAAGAGCAAATTCTTATGGTACCACACTCTTTGCCCCCAAATATAATAGTACCATACACTGTGTGCCCGAATATTATAGCGCTACACACTGTGCCCCTGAATCTAATAGTAACATACACTGTGCCCCTGAATAAAATTGTGTCAAACACTGTAAAGTAATGCACCACACACAGTGCCCCCTGCAGATAGTGCTCCCAGTAGAGCCCTCTGTAGATAGTGCTCACAGTAGAGCCCTCTATAGATAGTTCTCCCCATAGAGCCCTCTGTAGGTAGTAGCGTTCCCTGTAGATAGTGCCCCCTGTAGCATTCCCTGCAGACAGGGCCCCCTGTAGCGTTCCCTGTAGATAGTGCCCCCTGTGGCATTCACTGTAGCGTTCCTTGTATAGTGCCCCCTGTAGCGTTCCCTGTATAGTGCCCCCTGTAGATAGGCATTGGATAGAGCCCCCTGTGGCGTTCCCTGTAGATAGAGCCCACTGTGGCGTTCCCTGTAGATAGAGCCCCTGTGGCGGTCCGTGGAGGTAGGGCCCCATTTGGCGTTCCCTGTAGATAGAGCCCCATGTGGCATTCCCTATAGATGGGGCCCTATCTACAGGGAACGCCACATGGGGCTCTATCTACAGGGAACACCACATGGGGTCCTATCTACAGGGACTGGCACAGGCGGCTCTATCTACAGGGAACGCCACAGGGGTCTCTATCTACAGGAAACCCCACAGGGTGCCCTATCTACAGGGAACGCCACATGGGGCCCTATGTGGTGTTAACCTGTAGATAGGGCCCCGTGTGGTGTTCCCTGTAGATAAGGGCCCCCTGAGGCGTTCCCTGTAGATAAGGGCCCCTATATAGGGGACATACTAAAAAGAATGAAGAAAAAGAATTAACAATATATTAGTAATGGGTGAAAATATAAAAAAAGATATGAGTTCTTTATGTTTCGAAAACATGGAATGAACAGATTTTCTATGTAGTTAATGAGAAAATAAAACAAATTCCATAGAAACAGATGTGTAAAAATGTTTACTGTGCTTGATAGACCTGGAATGAACAGGATATAAGTGTAGTTTATAAGGGAATGAACACATATTCCATAGAAACAGATGTGTAATTATTTTCCTGTGCTTGATAGACCTGGAATGAGCAGGATCTATGTGTAGTTTATAAGGAAATGAACACATTCCCTTATAAACGACACATATATTGTGTTCATTCCAGGTCTATCAAGCACAAGAAATTAATTACACATCTGTTTCTATGGAATATGTGTTCATTCCCTTATAAACTACACTTCTATCCTGTTCATTCCAGGTCTATCAAGCATAGGAATTTCCTAAGGCGTCTGTTTATATGGAATTTGTGTTTATTTCCTCATTAACTACAGAGAAAATCTGTTCATGCCATGTCTACCAAACATAAAAAATTAATTATGCCCTTTTTTATAATTTCTTCCCATTAGTAATAATGTTCATTCTTTTTCTTAATTCTTTTTAGTATGTCCACCTATATAGTCCCCTGTAGTTAGTTCCCTATAGTCTTCTGTAGTTCTCGTTCCCTGTATAGTCCCCTATGTAGTGCCCTATAGTGCCCACAGTAGAAGGAAAAAAACCACATTTCCTTAACTGTCCCGTTGCCGCGCCATCCTCCAGCGACGTCAGCCCTCCTCCATCGGAACGATATCGCGCCGACTGCATCATCACTAAAGCGCCGAATATTGAGCCGAAAGCAAGGATATTGAGCCGAATTGTTGCATTTGGACCTGGAAGCCCTCAGGCGTATTAGCCGCTGGGCTCATGACTGTGCGGCACAGCGGGGGTTAAAGGATTAACAGGCAGGCCAGGGCGGGTAGAGCAGGGAGCAGCGTGTGTGAGGAGTCGTGATGGGGACATAGGGACCCGCCCCTATGGGCGTTCCGGAGGCGGGCTGTGGTCGGGGGACCCTCCCTTCATGGCAAGGGTTCTTAAGTCAGCGGAGGGCGGCCATCTTCCTCTTCTGGCCGTTTGCTTGTCCACGGTGGTGAGTAAACATACCTCGGGAACATGAACCGGCAAGAGTTAGAGGAACTTATCCGCTTTCGCCTGCATAGTGAGGGTTCGGTATGGCTGCAGTCTCTGTTAGACGAGACCGGGGCACCCGAACTTCCTGGAAGCAGTCAGCTCCCCGCGAGGCGTTCTGGGCGTCGCTCTAGGCCGCCAGTGCGGTTGTCCCCTTCCGGTACCCAGCGAATTCGGGCAGAGGCCCCTAGTCGGGTGGCGCAGGCACAGTTAGGTCCTGCGCAGCAGCTATCGCAAGACCGGCAGGAGGACGTGATCCCCCCGTCTCCAGGCCCGGCTACTTCCACTGGACTGGGAAGGGCTCGGCCTAGGGCAGCAGCACGGCCGCCACTGTACACAGGCTAATCCGGCAGCGACTCTCCTTCCAACAGGTCGTGGGATGGGAACTAGAAGCAGCACCAGAGGGTCAGTTCCGCAGCACATCCCACCTAGCGCTGCTACGGGAGGGTGGCATGAAACGTCACCCCCCCCCATTGGATGTGGCGGACAGCGATTCAGTAGGTGACAGTGAGGAGGACTTCTTCCACTGCGGGCAGGATCCGCCAAGAGTGACGCAACCGGCACCACTACCGCCGCCTCTTCCCACGACTACTTGGATGCACTGGTCGTTCCTGCTGCCGGAGGTCCTAGTCTTGCGGCTACGGACGTTATTGAGCGGGCGTCGTCAGTCAGCTCAAGGGGCACTAACAGGACTAGGCAATCCCACTCACGGCGGTCTTCCAGACGCCACTCCTCCCAGGCGCAGCAGTCGGCGATCGCGACGTAGACGGACTCCTTCATCCTCAAGTTCTGGATCGTCAAGCTCTTGCACTGGGTCATCCCATCAAGGCAGGCGCCGCAGCCATGACGGGCGTCACCATAGCACACGGGCGTCCGGTCGCCGAAGGTCCGCGAGCGCAAGGATGGGAGAGGTGCCGGTAGCATCCTCTGCACCTGCCCCTCCCCCACCGCCGCCTTCAACGGCTCTGGTCCCAGCGCCAGCTTCTGGACGCAGTGAGTATGATTGCCTTCGGGCTTGGGGTTCGGGGGCTACATCTGATGTTGAAATTGTGAATGTGTTGCGATCCCTGTTGGCGGGTGGGGCGAACGCCCTCCCCACCCCGGCACCGCTGGAAGTACCAAAAACGCTAGTGGAAGCGTCTACGTCTATGACCGGCCCTTCCTTACCCGCCTTCAGGGATACGTATTTTTGCGGGATTCCCCCCCTTGGAGCTCATTTATCTGATGATACCCGGGAAAAAATAGCGCGTAATGAATACGTGGATATTTGGTCCCTGGTGTCTGTGGACTCAGCTACCATCGACAGGGAACGTCGTTTTGAAAGAGGGGTCCCGACCAAGCCCAAGGTAGCGAGAACTTTTAACAATTGGGTACAGGCGTTTGCGGTGTTAGGCTGCGTAGCTTCCCAGAATAACCCGGGAAAATCATTCCAGCTTTTCGTGTATTTAGATACGGTTTTTAGTGCTTATAAGTCTCATGGGGGTACGGCCTGGTGGCGTTATGATGAGGAGTTTCGCAGGCGCATGTCACAAAAACCGGAGGTGGGTTGGGACACTAAGGCAACGGATGTGTGGCTCAGACTTATGATGTCACAACGCCCCTTTCAGCCCGGGGCCCCTTCCCCACCAGCATTTGCAGCCGCGGGGGCCGGGGCCCTCAACAGTAAGCGCAACGGGTCCTGCTGGCTTTTCAATGAGGGACACTGTAAATTTTACGCTTCCTGCAAATTTAAGCACGAATGCTCATCCTGCGGCGCCGCCCACCCAGCCGTGCGGTGCAATCGACGGAGCGCTCAAGGCCCACGTCCCAAGAGTACGGGTAGGATCGAGGACCCCAATCCGCGTGTTAGAGATGTTGCCATGACTAGACCGGTACCCCAAGATGGGGGAAGCCGCCCTGCTTAGGACGGGTTTTTCATTTGGTTTCTTTATCCCTTTCGTTTTCAACCCGGCGCCCCTTTTTTCGGGAAATTTAAAATCGGCGTCCGAATTCCCGGAGGTCGTCAGGGCCAAGGTGGACAAAGAGGTTGAGTTGGGCCCCTTCTCGGTCTTACCATTCCCTAACTTACGGGTTTCCCCTTTAGGCGTAGTTCCCAAGAAGGAGCCCGGCAAATTCCGTTTAATACACCACTTGTCATACCCCAAGGGGCGTTCGGTTAACGACGGTATAGATAAGGACCTAGCGGCTGTCTCCTACGTATCTTTTGATAGGGCAGTTGAATTAGTATGCCAGGCGGGCCAGGGTGCTCTCATGGCAAAATCCGATGTGGAGTCCGCGTTCAGATTGCTGCCTGTCCACCCTGATTGTTATCACTTACTCGGCTGCCAGTTGCAAGGGCAAGTGTTTTATGATATGTGCCTACCCATGGGATGCTCCATTTCCTGTTATTATTTCGAGGTTTTTAGTTCTTTCCTAGAGTGGGTTTTGAGAGATGTTACGGGTTGTAAGTACACTACACACTACTTAGACGATTTTCTTTTCGTAGGCCCCGCCAGTTCGACACGTTGCCAATCGTTGCTTGATTCGTTTCGCAGTATATCGGCACGGTTCGGCGTTCCCCTTTCGGAGGAGGAGACTGAGGGACCTACTACGGTTTTGTCTTTCCTGGGAATCGAGATTGATTCGGTACAGATGGTGTTCCGTTTGCCGGCGGACAAGGTCTCAAAATTGAGGTCTCACCTGTCCGCGGCCATAGCGGCCAAAAAGTTGCAGCTACGGCAGGTTCAGTCATTATTGGGTTTGTTGGTGTTTGCAAGTAGGATCATGCCCATGGGCCGTATTTTTTTGCGTCGTTTGTCGTTAGCCACGGTTGGGGCTCGGTCCCCTACACACCATGTGCGCATTACTGCAGGGCTGAGGAGTGACTTACAGGTGTGGGTCAATTTCATAGCTGATTACAACGGGCGAACGTGCTGGCGTAGCCCCCCGGTATCCAGCCACGAGATTCAGTTGTTCACTGACGCCGCTGGTTGCGCCGGTTTTGGCGCCATTCTCGGTCCATCTTGGTGTGCTTCTCCCTGGCCTCCAGTGTGGCGTGATCGGGGCTGGTGCAGAAATTTGACGCTCCTGGAAATGTTTCCTATCATAGTTGCTGTTGAGCTTTGGGGTGAGAGACTGGCTAATTCCTCAGTGGTATTCTGGTCAGATAATGCTAGTGTTGTTCATGCTGTGAATCACTTAACCTCTTCTTCCCCCCCCCCCCCGGTGGTTGTGTTGCTAAGGCGTCTAGTTTTAAGATGCCTCCAACACAACATCCATTTCAGGTCCAGGCATATTCCCGGTATTTGTAATAAAGTTGCTGATGCTTTGTCGTGTTCTAATTGGCAGGCGTTCCGTTCACTTTGCCCACAGGCGGACTTGGAGGGGGCCAGCTGCCCGGACTCGTTGTGGAAGATGATGGGCTTCAGTTGACCCCCCTTGTGAAAGCATCACTCGCACCATCCACTTGGGCGGCATATGGTAAGGCGTGGAACGAGTGGCTGGAGGTGGTGGGTGAGCGCCCCTTGGGGCCGGATGCGGCTAATCTTAGCTCTTACGTGTTGTCATACTTGTCTAAATTATTACAGCAAGGGGTTTCGGGAGCGATAGCGCAGCGGCGACTCTCAGGTTTGGCCTTCTTTTTTAAGTTGTGCGCGTGGCCGGATGTTACCAAGTCCTTTTTCATAACACAGGCGTTAAAGGGATGGAAGAAGTCCGCGGTCAGGCGCGAGTCGAGGCGCCCGGTCTCTTACCCAATTCTAATAAAACTGTTACAGGAGTTGCCTGTCGTCTGTTCTTCTCCCTTTGAAGTTAAGTTGCTCACTGCTGCGTTTGCATTGGCCTTTTTCGGTGCCCTACGCATTTCCGAATTGGTAGCCATGGCGGCCACCCGCCCGGGGGGCCTGCTTGCTGACGACGTGGTGTTGTCTAGTGCCGGCGTCCGTTTCCGCATTCGGAGGTCTAAGACAGATACGTTTGGGAAGGGTTGTTGGATTTCCCTGCGGCCGGTACCCGGGCCGGCTTGCCCAGTACAAGCCATTACACAATACGCGCGGGCCAGGTTGCCCGGGGCCCAGTTCCTAGCCCATGCAGATGGCAAACCTCTTACCAGGTTCCAGTTCACGGCGGTGTTCAGGTCCGCCTTATCCAGGGCTGGGTTCCCCCCCAAGGAGTTTGGTACTCACTCATTCCGGATAGGAGCTGCTACTACGGCCAGCGAACTGGGATTGCCCGATGGGGAGGTTCGGCGCATAGGGCGCTGGCGTTCTGAATGCTTTGCTGGTTATATTCGCCCGGATTTGATTTTGCATTAATATTATGTTTATTGCAGGTCCTCGTCCGGTTATTTGGATTATCGGCCATTCCTATGTCTTTTGGGCTGAACGTCGGGCTTCTATACGGCCAGGAGGTCTTTCGTTGGGGATCCTGGGATCTGATGTGCACTGGAGAGGAGTTCGTGGGCTAAGATGGCTGGATGTCTTGCCTGAAGTGGTAGCGATTAGTAGGCAGCGGGCGGCTCCCACCGTGTTGGTGATACATGTTGGAGGGAACGACCTGTGTTTGGTGCGGTTGGGCGAGCTGATAGCGTTGATTCAGTCCGATTTGGAAAGGTTTACGTCGTTCTTCTCCCAGTTGGTTTTAGTATGGTCTGAGGTGATTCCTCGGGCGGAATGGGCGGGAGCACGTGATCTTAACGCTATTGAAAGGGGGAGGCGCCTGTTGAACACCAGGGTCTCGAGGTACGTCAGAGCTGGTGGGGGGGTGGTTATTCGGCATAGGCAGTTGGAAGGGGATAATAGGTGTTTACTGTTGCCGGATGGGGTGCACCTCACGGATATTGGGCTGGACATCTTTTTGTCCGGTCTCCAGGATGGCATGGAGGAGGCTTTGTTCAGGTTGACCGGTGGTCGTGGGGGAGGAGGGGTGCGCAGTTGAGAATGTGCATCCTCCTCGTGGCGGTATTTTGTTATAAAAGAAGTGACCTACATGCCCTGCCCTAGGCAGGCTGGCATACGGGTATGAAACGGTTAATAAGTTATGTGGAAATTGGATAATAAATAAATAATAATTAAAGCTGTGGCCGACCCTCGAGTCAACCCACGTTAAAAGGAAAATTGGTGTCGGTCTAATTATTTAGGGGTTATAGGTAAACCCCCCCCCCCCTGGCCTTTGTAGGATGGTGGCATGCGCACAGTCTAATATTGATCTATTTTTTTCCACACTTACAATTGGATGTGCTGCTTGTTTTGTTTTTCTTGTCAATTTGGGGATGATAGTCAAATCCCTGGGATCTGCACCTTGGATTGGATAGATGGATAGATGGATAGATAGATAGATAGATAGATAGATAGATAGATAGATAGATAGATAGATAGATAGATAGATAGATAGATAGATAGATAGATAGATAGATAGAAAAATTGAATCCAGCAGCACAGGCTTAAATGAAAGGGCGTGCAAGCCTTAGGGAACTGACTACTGTCCCTCTAGACATAAAGCAGTAAATAGGCAGCACAACCTCAGCCTTTCTCAAGCTTGAGAAAGGCTCAGGTTGTGTGAGCCGAAATGGCGCACTTTTGGCGTCAATAAAACACCCTCTTTTTTTCAACATAAGCCTTTGTGAGTTATTGTTTTTTTATTTTCTTGTTTTTTTTAGATAGATAGATAGATAGATAGATAGATAGATAGATAGATAGATAGATAGATGGCTCTATAGATCGATATTATAATTTACATAGATAGATGGTTATGAGACATAGATATATGAGCTCTCATATCTATAGTAATTCAAATAGTAATTCAGGTAGATAGACAGACAGACAGATATGAGAGCGATAGATAGATAGATAGATAGATAGATAGATAGATAGATAGATAGATAGATAGATAGATAGATAGATATTTTCCACATTTCTTTTTATGTAACTTGAGCATAAAAACATTTGTACATTTTACAAGCAATATAGTTCTATACACAACACCAGAACCGAGCTCAGTACATATTTACAGCACCAGAACAAAGCTCAATACATATATACAGCACCAGAACAAAGCTCAGTACATATATACAGCACCAGAACAAGCTCAATACATAAATACATAAATACAACACCAGCACAAATACAGCTCAATTTAGTGCAACCCCTGCCGTATAGGTTTGCACTAATTTGTTTCCAGCTCCCAGCATGGTCCGTACAATGGTAAGGATATGCTGGGAGATGCTGTTTCACAAAAAATAAATCATATCATAATCCTACCACCCATCATCAAGCTGCAGATCATACAGTGACTACAGTACTGATTAGAGGTAGAACAAACATTTACATTAAGTGACTCACCGGTGACGTCTCAGATTCTAGTTCTTTTTCTCCATCCGGTCCAGACCTCTATGATGACTTCATGATGACCGCTCAGATGTCTTCAGCTTCTCACTTTTCCAACATTTCTACACCTATAAACAAAGACAAAGTTCTCATTATACCACACAATACGCCCCTAAATATAATAGCGTACCATACACCATACACTGTGTCACACACACACACACACACACACACACACACACACACACACCGTGCCCCCTGTAGATAGTGCCTTCCATAGAGCCCCCTGTAGATACTGCCCCCCATAGAGCCCCCTGTAGATAGTGCCCCCATCTAGCCCACCCCTGTATATAGTGTCTCACAAATAGCTCCCCCTATAGTGCTCCACAGATAGCCCACCCCTGTATATAGCCCTCCTGTAGATATAACCTACCCCTGTATATAGTGCTCCACATATAGTCCACCCCTGTATATAGTGCTCCACAGATAGCCCATCCCTGTATATAGCCCCCCTGTAGATATAGCCCACCCCTGTATATAGTGCTCCATAGATAGCCCACCCCTGTATATAGCCCCCTGTAGATATAGCCCACCCCTGTATATAGTGCTCCACAGATAGCCCACCCCTGTATATAGTGCTCCACAGATAGCCCACCCCTGTTATAGCCCCCTGTAGATATAGCCCACCCCTGTATATAGTGCTCTATAGATAGCCCAACCCTGTAGATAAAGCCACACACTTTTGTATTACAATAAAATAACAAACTATTTAACCCCTTAAGAACGCAGCCTTATTTTGGCCTTAAGGCTCAGAGCCAATTTTTGAAATCTGACATATTTCACTTTATGTGGTAATAACTTCGGAATGCTTAAACTTATCCAAGCTATTCTGAGATTGTTTTCTCGTGAGACATTGGGCTTTATGTTAGTGGTAAAATTAGTTCAATATATTCAGTGTTTATTTGTGAAAAACTGCAAAATTTAGAGAAAATTTTGAAAAAATATACTTTTTCTGAATTTAAATGCATCTGCTTGTAAAACAGATGGTTATACCATCCAAAATAGTTACTAGTTCACATTTCCCATATGTCTACTTTAGATTGGCATCATTTTTTGAAAATTCTTTCAGTGGCTGTGAGGGGCCTATGTATTAGACACCCCCATAAAACACCCCATTTTAAAAACTAGACCCCTCAAAGTATTCAAAACAGCATTTAGAAAGTTTTTAACCCTTTAGGTATTTCACAGGAATTAAAGCAAAGTGGAGGCAACATTTGCAAATTTCATTTTTCTTGCTGAATTTCAATTTTATTCCATTTTTTTTTTTTGTAACACAGTAGGTTTTATCAGAGAAACACAACTAAATATGTATTGTCCAGATTCTGCAGTTTTTAGAAAAGTCCCACATGTGGCTCTAATGTGCTCGTGGACTAAAACACAAGCCCCAGAAACAAAGAAGCACCTAGTGAATTTTGGGGCCTCTTTTTTATTAGAATATATTTTAGGCAGCATGCCGGGGTTGAAGAGGTGTTGAGGTGCCAAAATAGTAGAAAAACCCCAAAAGTGACCCCATTTTGGAAACTACACCCCTCAAGGAATTCATGTATAGTTGTTGTTACCATTTTGACCACACAGTTTTTTCACAGCACGTATTTGAATTGGGCTGTGAAACGTAAAAAATTAAATTTTTTCCAATAAGATGTCATTTTTGATCAAAATATCTTATTTTCACAAGAAATAAAATACCCCATTTTGTTGCCCAATTTGTCCTGAGTGCGGCAATACCCCATTTGTGGTGATAAACTGCCGTTTGGGCCCATGGGAGGGCTCAGAAGGAAAGGAGCGCTATGTGTTCTTTGGAGTCCAGATTTTGCTGGATTGGTATTCGGTTGCCATGTCGCATTTGCAGAGCCCCAGAGGTATCAAAGCAATGGAAACCCACCAGACGTGACCCCATTTTGGAAACTACACATTTCAAGGAATTCATTTATAGGTGTTGTGACCATTTAGACGCAACAGTTTTTTCACAGAACTTATTTGAATTGGGCTGTGAATTTAAAAAAATGTAATTTTTTCCAATAATATGTCGTTTTTCTCAAAATTTCTTATTTTCACAAGAAATAAAATACCCCATTTTGTTACCCAATTTTTCCTGAGTGCAGCAATATCCCATTTGTGGTGATAAACTGCCGTTTGGGCCCATGGGAGGTCTCAGAATAAAGGAGCGCTATGTGTTCTTTGGAGTCCAGACTTTGCTGGATTGGTTTTTGGGTGCCATGTCGCATTTGCAGAGCCCCAGAGGTATCAAAGCAATGGAAACCCACTAGAAGTGACCCCATTTTGGAAACTTAAGGCATTCATCTAGAGGTGTAGTGAGCATTTTTATCCCACAGGTATTGTCTAAAAGATAATGCGCAGCAGATGGTGCAGTGTGAGATTTGCAATTTTCTATATACACTACCGTTCAAAAATTTAGGGTCACTTAGAAATGTCCTTATTTTTGAAAGAAAAGCACAGTTTTTTTCAATGAAGATAACAATAAATTAATCAGAAATACACTCTATACATTGTTAATGTGCTAAATGACTATTCTAGCTGCAAACGTCTGGTTTTTAATGCAATATCTACATAGGTGTATAGAGGCCCATTTCCAGCAACCATCACTCCAGTGTTCTAATGGTATATTGTGTTTGCTAACTGTGTTAGAAGGCTAATGGATGATTAGAAAACACTTGAAAACCCTTGTGCAATTATGTTAGCACCACTGTAAACAGTTTTGCTGTTTAGAGGAGCTATAAAACTGACCTTCCTTTGAGCTAGTTGAGAATCTGGAGCATTACATTTGTGGGTTCAATTAAACTCTCAAAATGGCTAGAAAAAGAGAGCTTTCATGTGAAACTCGACAGTCTATTCTTGTTCTTAGAAATGAAGGCTATTCCATGCGAGAAATTGCCAAGAAACTGAAGATTTCCTACAACGGTGTGTACTACTCCCTTCAGAGGACAGCACAAACAGGCTCTAACCAGAGTAGAAAGAGAAGTGGGAGGCCCCGCTGCACAACTGAGCAACAAGACAAGTACATTAGAGTCTTTAGTTTGAGAAATAGACGCCTCACAGGTCCTCAACTGGCAGCTTCATTAAATAGTACCCGTAAAACGCCAGTGTCAATGTCTACAGTGAAGAGGCGACTCCGGGATGCTGGCCTTCAGGGCAGAGTGGCAAAGAAAAAGCCATATCTGAGACTGGCTAATAAAAGGAAAAGATTAATATGGGCAAAAGCACACAGACATTGGACAGAGGAAGATTGGAAAAAAGTGTTATGGACAGACGAATCAAAGTTTGAGGTGTTTGGATCACACAGCAGACGCAAAACAACTGAAAAGATGCTGGAAGAGTGCCTGACGCCATCTGTCAAGCATGGTGGAGGTAATGTGATGGTCTGGGGTTGCTTTGGTGCTGGTAAAGTGGGAGATTTGTACAAGGTAAAAGGGATTTTGAATAAGGAAGGCTATCACTCCATTTTGCAACGCCATGCCATACCCTGTGGACAGCGCTTGATTGGAGCCAATTTCATCCTACAACAGGACAATGACCCAAAGCACACCTCAAAATTAAGCAAGAACTATTTAGGGAAGAAGCAGGCAGCTGGTATTCTATCTGTAATGGAGTGGCCAGCGCAGTCACCAGATCTCAACCCCATAGAGCTGTTGTGGGAGCAGCTTGACCGTATGGTACGCAAGAAGTGCCCATCAAGCCAATCCAACTTGTGGGAGGGCCTTCTGGAAGTATGGGGTGAAATTTCTCCCGATTACCTCAGCAAATTAACAGCTAGAATGCCAAAGGTCTGCAATGCTGTAATTGCTGCAAATGGAGCATTCTTTGACGAAAGCAAAGTTTGAAGGAGAAAATTATTATTTCAAATAAAAATCATTATTTCTAACCTTGTCAATGTCTTGACTATATTTTCTAGTCATTTTGCAACTCATTTGATAAATATAAGTGTGAGTTTTCATGGAAAACACAAAATTGTCTGGGTGACCCCAAACTTTTGAACGGTAGTGTATGTATGCCATTTCAGTGTCCAATATATTGTGCCCAGCATGTGCCACCGGAGATATACACCCTATAAATTGTAATGTGGGTTCTCCTGGGTACAGCACTACCCTACATGTGGCTGTTATCTGCTGCCTGGGCACACGGCAGGGCTTAGAAGGGAAGGACCACCATTTGGCCTACTGGAGCTTTTCTGGTGCTAAGTCATGTATGCAGTAGCTCCTGAGGTACCAGTACAGTTGAAACCCCAAAGAAGTGACCCCATTTTAAAATCTACACCCCTTAAGGCATTCATCTAGAGGTGTAGTGAGCATTTTGATCACACAGGTACTGTGTAAAAGGTAATGCGCAGCAGATGGTGCAGAGTGAAATTTGCAATTTTCTATACATATATGCCATTTCAGTGTCCAATATATTGTGCCCAGCATGTGCCACCGGAGACATACACGCCATAAACTGTAATGTGGGTTCTCCTGGGTACGGCAATACCCTACATGTGGCTGCTATCAGCTGCCTGGGCACACAGCAAGGCTCTGAAGGGAAAGATGAGGCGGATAAGCTGTGCGGAGTGCGTCAGGGTAGATCTAAGGGATCTATGATACATTTTAAAACACTATCATACAGAGCCCTGGTTTTTTGGGACACGTGTCACATTGGTATATTGTGTCCTTCCTTATCCCCCTCTTATAGCAGACTTTGCACCTCTTTTGACTTTTTCCCCTTCTTGCCAGTTTGGGGAACTTCTCCTGGAAAGTGTTGCCCTGGTAGGATGTGTGTGGCCTCGCTTCCAGAAGTACTGGGTGTCCCCCTTCTTGGTCCCTAAAGATTAGGTTCTTGATAACCACCTCTTGAAATTCCGGGAAAGTTCCCGTCTGGTCTGTACATCGACGTAGCACGTACGCATTGTACAATGCCATCTGTATGAGGTGCCCGGCCAGCTTCTTATACCACACCGCATGGCGCTGTAGGGCTTCAGGACTTGATCTGACAAGTCCACCCCTCCCATGTACCTATTGTAGTCCAGGATGCAGTCTGGTTTGGGGGTCTCTGTACTGGTACCTCGTACAGGTACATTGGTACTGGTGTGGCCATGTATTCTTGTCAATACAAGGACATCTCTCTTGTCTTGTACGTGACACACAATATGTTGCTGCTAGAATGTGCCTTGCTCTCACCCTTTCTAAGTGTTTGCCCAAGCAGAGTCTTAGGGAGGCCTCTCAGATTTCGAGGCACCTGAAGAGTGGGATGCTGGTATAAAAATTATCCAGGTAGAGGTGGTAACCCTGGTCCAGAAGTGGGTGCACCAAATCCCACACAATTTTTGCATTAACTCCCAGTAAGGGGGGGCATTCTGGGGGCTGAATACTGGTGTCCTTCCCTTCATGTATCCTAAATTTGTAGGTATACCCTGATGCACCCTCGCACAGCTTATACATCTTCACGCCATACCTTGCCCTCTTACTCGGCAGGTACTGGTGGAATTGAAGCCTCCCTTTAAAATGTACCAAGGACTCATCAATAGAAATACACTTCTCGGGGGTGTATGCTTGGGCAAACCGGGCACTGAAACGGTCTAATAGGGGTCTCCGTTTATACAAACGTCAAAACTGGGGTCATCTTGGGGTGGGCACGGCTCATTATCAGTATAATGTAAGAAGTGAAGTATTGCCTAATTTATTTTTTTTAGGTTCCTGTAATGTTGGGGTAGGGAGACAGACAGGAGAGCCCTAATCTACCCGCCACTCAGTCCCTGCTTACTTTCACGGCCCGTCCTAGGCGACGGCGTACAACTGGGCGACGGTCCCTACGCTCAAAAAGTGAACGACAGACAAACAGACAAGGGTACACAGAAGCTAAGGGAAATGGGACAGTTGCCCACAGCAACACCGTGAGCAACAAGAGTAGTGAACGAGCCGAGTCAAACCAGGAGTGTACGAGGCACCAAACGCAGAGCAGGAGAGTAGTCAGTAAAGCCAGGGTCAATTTGAAGCAGGGGTCAATAGTACTAGCAGGAACAGCAGAGCCAGGAAACAAGACAGAATCACAGGCAAAGGAAGAGCAGGAAATTAAGATATAAATAGACCGAGGGCGGGAGCTAGCTCCGTCTGGCCAGGCTGTGATAGGTTCTCCCACTCCTCAGCCTACCAGTCTGAGTGGTAGCAGATCGAGTCACTCTATCAGACCTAGGAGCAGATGCAGACTGATTAACCACGGGCGTCGACACAGAAGCTGTGTCTGGAAGATCCTTTACAGTTCCTGTTCAGTTCTGAAGTAGCTTTGAGGGGCCTATATATTAGACACCCCTATCAAACACCTCATTTTAGAAACTAGACCCCTCAAAGTATTCACAACAGCATTTAGAAAGTTTATGAACCCTTTAGGTGTTTCACAGGAATTTAGAGCAAAGTAGAGGTGAAATTTACATTTATTTATTTTTTTTCAGAAAATCCTTTTAATTCCATTTTTTTCTGTAAAACAGAAGGTTTTACCAGAGAAACGCAACTCAATATTTATTGCCCAGATTCTGCAGTTTTGAGAAATATCCCACATGTGGCCCTAGTGCGGTAATGGACTGAAGCACCGGCCTCCGAAGCAAAGGAGCACCTAGAGGATTATGAGGCCTCCTTTTAATTAGGCACCATGTCCGGTTTGAAGAGGTCTTGTGGTGCCAAAACAGTGGAAACCCGCCAAAAGTGACCCCATTTTGGAAACTAGACCCCTTGAGGAATTCATTGTAGTTTTCATGGGGTGCATGTGCTTTTTGATCAGTTTTTATTCTATTTTTAAGTGGCGTGGTGACTAAAAAACAGCAATTCTACTATTATTTTTTATTTCTTTTTTTTACAGCGTTCACCGTGCGCTATAAATGACACATTCACTTTATTCTGCGGGGCGATACGATTACGGCGATACCAGATGTTTATAGTTTTTTATGTCTTATGGCGTTTGCACAATAAAATACGTTTTGTAAAAAATCATTTACTTTTTGTGTTACCTTATTCTAAGAGCCAGAACTTTTTTATTTTTCCATCAAGAAAGCCGTGCGATGACTTGTCTTTTGCGTAACGAACTGCAGTTTCGATCAGCACTGTTTTTAGGTACATGCGACTTTTTGATCTCTTTTTATTCCATTTTTTGGGAGGTGAAGTGACAAAACAATTGTGATTCTGGTACGGTTTATTGTTATTTTCTTTTATGGCGTACACCGTGCGGGATAAATAACAAAATAATTTTGTAGTTCAGGCCGTTACGGACGTGGCGATACCAATTATGTATAGTTTATTTGTTTGTTTATATATTTTTATGAATAATAAAGGACTGATAAGGGAAAAAGGGGGATTTTTACTTTTATCACTTTTAAAACTTTTATTTTCTTATTTTGACACAACTTTTTTAACTTTTTTTTTTTACTTTTTTACTTTGTCCCACTAGGGAACTTGAGGGCAGGAGGCCCTGATCGCTATTCTAATACACTGCGTAGTGCAGTGTATTAGAGCTGTCAGCTACTCACTGACAGCAAGCATAGTGGGTCCTGACTTTGTCAGGACCCACTAGGCTTCCGTCGATGGCATAGCCGGACGCCATTGTTTGGTGTCCGGTTGCCATAGTCACCATCGCCGGCCGCTATCGTGTAGCAGGCCAGCGATGTTAGCTTAAACCCTAAGAAGCCGCGATCACTATTGGACGTGGCTATTAAGAGGTTAATCAGCGGGGACACAGCAATCGGTCCCCGCTGTAGGAGCTGCAGCAACTGCTGTACGAGACAGCAGTTGTCACAGCTCCTGTATGTGTCGGGAAGACGACCGAAATGGCCGTTACTCCCGTGACGTACTATAAGGTCATGGAGCGCGAACGATACAGCTACCATGACTTAATAGTACGTCCAGGAGCGGGAAAGGGTTAAACTCACCTTAATCCCATTCCCACGCCGGCCGGCAGCAATGGAGACCTGCTCTCTTCTGCGCAGGTCTCCTGGGGTTGAACGAAGCGTCTATGAAAGGTGCTGATGGCAGGGCAGAGTGACTTTCCCTGTCATTCAGCGCCTTTCAATGATGCAAGCAGCGCAAAGTATCGCGCCGCTTCACTCGTAGAAAGGCGCTGAATGGCTGGGCACGGAACGTACCCGGCCATTCATTGCTTCTAAGGCTGGGTTCACACGACCTATTTTCAGACGTAAACGAGGCGTATTATGCCTCGTTTTACGTCTGAAAATAAGGCTACAATACGTCGGCAAACATCTGCCCATTCATTTGAATGGGTTTGCCGACGTACTGTGCCGACGACCTGTCATTTACGCGTCGTAGTTTGACAGCTGTTAAACGACGACGCGTAAAAATACAGCCTCGTCAAAAGAAGTGCAGGACACTTCTTTCAGACGTCATTTGAGCCGTTCTTCATTGAACTCAATGAAGAACAGCTCAAAATTTACGGCTGTCAGAGAAGCCTCGCAAAATGCGAGGAGGAGCAATTACGTCTGAAACGAGGCAGCTGTTTTCTCCTGAAAACAGTCTGTCATTTCAGACGTAAAATACCCTGAGGGTATGTTCACACACACTAATTACGGACGTAATTCGGGCGTTTTTGCCCCGAATTACGTCCAAAAAATGCGCCGAAAAATGCGCCTTGAAAGCGTTGACAAACATCTGCCCATTGAAAGCAATGGGCTGACGTTTGTCTGTTCACACGAGGCGTATATTTACGCGCCGCTGTCAAATGACGGCGCGTAAATAGACGCCCGCGTCAAAGAAGTGACCTGTCACTTCTTGGGGCGTAATTGGAGCCATTATTCATTGACTCCAATGAAAAGCAGCGCCAATTACGTCCGTAATCGACGCAGCGTTCAAGCGCCTGCACATGCCGTAACGGCTGAAATGACGGGACTGTTTTCTCCTGAAAACATCCCCGTAATTTCAGCTGTTACGGACGCTGCCGTGTGAACATACCCTAAGGCTGGGACCACACAACCTATTTTCAGGCGTAATGGAGACGTTTTACGCCTCAAATTACGTCTGAAAAAACGGCTCCAATACGTCGGCAAACATCTGCCCATTACTTTCAATGGGCTTTACGATGTACTGTGCCGACGAGCTGTCATTTTACATGTCGCTGTCAAAAGACGGCGCGTAAAATTACAGCCTCGTCAAAAGAAGTGCAGGACACTTCTTGGGATGTTTTTGGAGCCGTTTTCTCATAGACTCCAATGAAAACAGCTCCAAAAACGGACGTAAAAAACGCTGCGAAAACACAGCGAAAAACGCGAGTTGCTAAAAAAACGTCTGAAAATCAGGGGCTGTTTTCCCTTGAAAACAGCTCCGTATTTTCAGACGTTTTTGGTCACTACGTGTGAACATACCCTAAGGGTATGTTCACACGACAGCGTCCGTAACGGCTGAAATTACGGGGATGTTTTCAGGAGAAAACATCCCCATAATTTCAGCCGTAACGGCATGTGCAGGCGCTTGAACGCCGCGTCCATTACGGACGTAACTGGTGCTGCTTTTCATTGGAGTCCATGAATAACGGCTCCAATTACGCCCCAAGAAGTGACAGGTCACTTCTTTGACGCGGGCGTCTATTTATGCTCCGTCTTTTGACAGCGGCACGTATATATACGCCTCGTGTGAACAGACAAACGTCAGCCCATTGCTTTCAATGGGCAGATCTTTGTCAACGCTTTCAAGCCGCATTTTTAGGACGTAATTCGGGGCAAAAACGCCCGAATTACGTCCGTAATTAGTGTGTGTGAACATGCCCTAATTGTACCTGTGTCCTATAGACGCAGGTACAATTATAGTGCAGGAGGGGGTGGCGCTGGCACCCCATCTTAGTTGCGCGTGGGGCACATGCCCCGTCTGCCCCCCTGGCTACGCCCCTGTAGATAGATAGATAGATAGATAGATAGATAGATAGATAGATAGATAGATAGATAGATAGATAGATAGATGAGCGATAAATAGATATGAGAGAGAGAGATAGATAGATATGAGAGAGATGGAGAGAGAGAGAGAGAGAGAGAGATGGATGGATCTGGGATGGATGGATGGATGAATAGATAGATCGATCTGAGATAGATAGATAGATAGATAGATAGATAGATAGATAGATAGATAGATAGATATAGTTTACATGGATAGATGGTTATGAGACATAGATATATGAGCTCCCATATAGATGATGGTGCAGTACATAGTGATGTATACACTGGTTTCCGATTTCCTGGATGTGCCGGGTGTGGGGGGGGGGGGGCAGCCCCCCTTCCTGTGTGAGGAAGTCCCGTCCAGTCTGGCACTGGGAGGACGTGGATTGTAAGTGATGCGGCAGCAGGAGGACAGGGCAGGTGTCAGACACTTTGTATTGTCAGTCTATTGGGATCAAAGAGAAGTGAGGCAGCAGACACTTCACAGGCTGGGGGTGAGGTGGAGTCAGGGACCCCCGGGGTCTTCTATAGGAGGGAGGGGATCATCAGCTATAAGACCCTGTGCTGCAGGTACAGGGCAGTACTGATACCGGGAATCACATCGTTACAACATGGAGAAAATACTCAGGGCAGCCTTCTTCCCTAACACAGAGCAGCCAGTGCCAAGGTGGAGCTGCCAGGACCCTGTGCCAGCTACAGGTATGTATGTATGAGAGACACCTGCCCACTCAGCAGGACCCTCCCCACCCAAACCTATTCCCTGGTCTATGATGATATTGCTATATACATCCTTATATATATGTATGTATATATGTATACACACACACTACTGGATCATTTATAATTATACATTCATTCCCTACTAAATGCTCTATAATTGCAAGCATAATATTATTTATATTATTACTATTTATATTATTATTATTATTTACACTTATTGTATCAGTAACACATATGGAATTACTACAACTACATTGATAATAATTGATGTACATAATCCCTACTGATTGATAATTATATATATTTATATACATTCATTCACCAGTACTTTGGTATTCACTACATATGTATTTACCCCAGTATTTATTGGCATAGTTATAGTGTATTAGATGCAATAAACTGAAATCCTTGGGAAATGTATCAGTCCCCTATGATTACCTTATATTTGGGGTACCTGCATTCTAAACAGGGGCTATCCAAAATTGATAAACCCCTCACTTGTTTTGTTTATGGGACAGTGCAATGCATGTGAATGGAATATAATTTTTAAGTCTATTCACACATTGCAGACAAAATGTGCATAGATTTTAAGGTATGTTGTATCATTTTTAATATGCAGAATGATCTATTCTGCTGCGGAAAAGTGGTGGATTTTTTTCTGCAGATTCCACCCTTGTCATTACAGAGGTGGAAATCCACCACACTAAAATCCGCGTTTGTGGTGGATTTATTTGCAGCAAATGCAGCCTGCGTGAACATAACGGAAACATTAGCATCCCAATGCTGAAAACCAGTACAAATGTAAAACTTCTCACAGCTGAGACTTTGCTACAACTGTATTTAATCTAGACAATCCTGTGTGAGCTAAACAGCCTGGACTACATTGTAGCAAACTATCAGCATCGGAGAAATATTTGTGCTGCTGATGTATTTAGCCTTTCAGCCTTGGAATATCAATGAGAATGTTCCTATTCACCAACAGAGATCTTGAATTGAAATGCAAAGTATATGAGAAACTCTTTTCTAGGCTTCGTTCACATCTGCGATGGGTTCCGTCAGAACTTTCCGTTAGCGGAACCCATCAACGGAAAAGCAAACTGAAACCATAGCTTCCGTTTTCATTACTATTGATTTCAATGGTAATGCTTCCGTTGCAAATGGTTTCCATGTCTCCATTCCGTAAGGTTTCTGTTTTGTTTTTTAACGGAATTAATAGCGCAGTCGACTGTGCTATCGATTCCACATTAAAAAAAAAGGAAACCTTATGGAATGGAGACAAACGGAATCTATTTGCAACGGAAGCATTACCATTGAAATCGATGGTAATGCACACAGAAAGCTATGGTTTCCGTTCATGGGTTCCTCCGATGGAAAGGTCTGACAGAACCCATGACCAGACGCAGATGTGAACGAAGCCTTATACAATGATTTATCGTCATTTTAAATGAATCTCTGTTATAAAGTCTAGTATATTCTGCTATATAGTAGCCTCGCAAGAATTCTAACGTAGCAAATAATAATAAATAGAATTCAGTAGAAAACTAAATCAGAATGGTTATTTTAATTTTCAGGAACAGAAAGTAAACCAAAGGAAACAGGGTCCTCTGTGAATGGGACCCCCAGCCAGAGGAAGCGTAAGAGGACTTTATACAGTAAATGGCAGCAGGTGGAGCTAGAGAGCGTCTTTGAAGTTATCCCTTATCCAGACATCAGTACAAGGGAGCATCTAGCCAAGATTATCAGACTACCCGAGTCTAAAGTACAGGTATGTTAGGAGGTTTTAGTCAATGACATGTATAATAAATGCAAATATAACCATGGGGATTTTTATTGGGTTTCAATATATTTTCATTGGGTTTGAATGATACAACTCAGCAGCACAAACATTAAAAAGTGGAATCCTGCGCTTCCACCTTGTAATTTACAGAGGGTATGTTCACACAATACAGTGATAGAACGCCACAAAGCCTGGAAAAAAGCAGCTATTCCTCCTGACTTCGCTTTTAACATGCACCCTCGACTCGGCTTATCTCTCACACAAACCTCTGGCAGCGGCTTATCTCCTGCGGGAACAAAGGATAGGCCATGTTGAAATCCAACATGCCGATACTTCTTTGTACCGACATCTGTCATCGGGGGAGTCAAGAGACCCCCATACACATTAGATACACTCCTGACTCTCCCTAATCCAGCCAATCTCATGTATTGTCAGTGTATATATACAGTCACTCCTAAAGGACACCATTTTTCCAGGTTTTGTGTAGACTTTACGGTTACAGAATTTTTTTTTCCCCCACAGGTTTGGTTCCAGAACCGCAGAGCCAGGAAAAACAAGAGTGGCAAGTTTCTTTATAGAAGAGGATCTTCATTTCGAGCTCATCATATTTGCTTGAGTTCAGCATCTCCCTCTCAGGACTGTAGTCGAAGGGACCCTTTAATTCCAATGCCCTTCCCTCCGAGCCAGTCTATATCTCATGGACATCCCGGTCATCATGTATCTTCCATGCAACAAGCTGGGTACCTATCATTTCCACAGGTGTCTCCTGCAGTTTCTCAGCAGTTCTCTCAGGAGACTTATCTGCGCACCTATAGGCAGCAGGATCCGAATTGGCAGAACGTCACCTCTAGTCTAGAGTATGGCTGTGAGGCTACGTTGTACGATGCTCAGCTGCTTGATCTGGAGGCTTTCACAGTCCCCTCACAAGGGTCACACTGGGAGATGTTCCCTCCGATAATGAATGACAATGGGTCGCAGACATCACTAGGATACATATCTGATGTCATATACAATGCTGCAATACTTACTAACCTGGCAGATCCCTAGATCGGACTTTATACTCCCACTATACATATAGACAATTATAGTAGTGAAGTAATTCCATATATTTCAGGACTTGTTCTTCCTGACAATTCATATCATAAGATGTAGACACATTTGTAAAATCACATGGTAAATGATGAACCTTGACTGATGGAAATCTCAGGAAACCTCTTGAACAGGGGTTTAAATAAAAAGAAATGTTATGTAGTGAAAGTGAATGCCAACCATATGTTTGTATATAAATGAATAAAACCAAATAAAAAGAAATGACAAAAAAATATTGTTAATTCATTTATTTAGTAAAGGGGCTTTGAAAACAATAGCAAGCAGATTAAAATGTAAAATGTATTAAACTGTATCATGAATCTTACAGGTGCTAGAGAAGACTGCTAGCAATATACAGAGAATAAGGCCGAGCGTTGGCCTGAGGAAGGGATTTGACCAGTCCATTACAATGCATGAAGATCATGTAATAGTGACATGCCAGACAAGTCTGGTTTCTAGGAATGTTTTTTTCAATGAGGTTGTCAGGCAGCACAGCCCTAGCAACCAGACTGTCTCAAATTACACAGATCTTCAGCTCAAGGCAGAATTGGTATTCAATTGAGGGCAGAAAATGAGCAAGGATGCTTAGCAGGACTTTTAGGACTTGTATGGGATTAGGAAAACTGGACTGCTTTATTCAAGAAACCGCACCCTCTTGTCCTTGGACTGTGTCTGGTATTGCAACTGTCTCCATACAAGTAATGAGGCTGAGCTGCAATACCAGACATAGACCATGAAATAGAATGGCACTGTTACTTAAAGAGGCTCTGTCACCACATTATAAGTTTCCTATATTGTCCATGATGTGAACAGCGCTGTAATGTAGATAACAGCGGTGTTTTTTATTTAGAAAAGAGTTATGACCTATATTAGCTTTATGCTAATGAGTTTCTTAATGAACTGGGCATGTTTTACTTTTTGGCCAAGTGGGCGTTGTACAGAGGAGTGTATGTCGCTGACCAATCAGTGACCAATCAGCGTCATACACTTCTCCCCATTCATTTATACAGCATATAGCGATAAATCTATATCGCTATGTGCAGCCACATAAACGCACTATAACATTACTGCAGTGTCCTCACAATGAATATACATTACCTCCAGCCAGGACGTGATGTGTATTCAGAATCCTGTCACTTCTGTGGCGTCTCTGTGATATTTACAGCAAGGCAAGCGTAATCTCGCGAGATTACGATGTAACCTGTCATTTCAAACGAGATTACGCTTGCTGTGCTGTAGTGTCGAGATTCTGTTAGCGAAGTGTCAGAATTCTGAATACACATCACGTCCTGGCTGGAGGTAATGCATATTCATTGTCAGGACACAGCAGTAACGTTATAGTGTGTTTATGTGGCTGCACATCACTATGTGCTGTATAAATGAATGGAGAGAAGTGTATATAGAGGCATTACGAAAAATATATGGTTTCGATTGAGTGTCAGCTTTTTTGGTCTTAATAATGATCACTATTTAAACGTAATTATTGTATAACACTTATTTGGAGGATCACTGTTCTTGGATTGAAGTTTAATAACTCCCACATTACATGTCATGATATGACTTAGCACGATTTGAATGTATTTTATACACTGTTACACATTAGCAATTTTTTTAATTTGTATGTATAATTGCCAATATATTTATAGCACTTATAAATTGGGCTATGCTCTCTATATATACCGGTTTGTTGTTATCATAATTTGCTTGAAAATGCCTCCATTGAGGAGGTGAAATGTTGCGTTGGCGGATGTTTGGTGAATAAACTCCTCTTTATTTTTGAGTGCTGCTTCCTTGCTCTCTGTTTCTTGATATTTATCTTACAAGTAGAGGTTACTCCTTTTTTGAAGCATAGCACCTGCCATATTAGTTTACATTGCCACAGTGCTGCTCCTATCACTGTCTATTTTTGCATTAACCATTTAGGTATTACAGTAATTTGGCACTCTAGAAGAAAATGCAAACCCGTGGGCGTGGCTAGGGCATGGCGGTGTGAGGCTTCATCTTCCCGGAGCTTCGCATATATCCCACTGATCAAGACGGTACATCCCCTCTTACCTGCCCGTTGCGACATGCCAAGGGGCAAATCTAAGACCGGAACCTGCAGAGCCTCTCGTGATCTATCTTTGGCCCAGTTCCTGCAACCAGCGACGCCTCCACAGCGGGAGAGACATGGCCGGACACCTAAACCTGCAATGGCGTCTTACACTGCTCCTGCCACGTGTGCACTGGCCGTGCTGTCGCAGGACATTCCGGCGGTATTTCATCTTGTGTCGCCTTCCCCCCCGTGCATCCTTTCCTATGAAGTCAGCCACGACTATGCTGGTGGATCGCACTCTCACCGAGCTATGGGAGATGGTGAGAGTTCTCCCCACGCGGGCCGACATGGACACGCACATGACACGCCTGGAGGAGAAACAGGCCAAAGCCCTGCAGGAGGTATCCCTGACTGTCCGTTCACTGGAGAACGCTCACTCACTAGAGAACCATAATTTGTCTCTCGTTATAGACCTTACAGCGCTTGCTACAACTGTGAGTACCCAGGCTGTACGTATGAAAGACTTTGCCTTCCACCTGGATGATATCGAGAATAGAGGAGGGCGTAACAATCTTTAGTTACGAGGTGTCCCCGAATCAGTGTCTCCAGAGGATTTACACAACGTAGTGTCCACCATCTTTAATAAAATGCTGAACCACGCGCCTGAGGCTCCACTTGAACTGGACAAGGTCCATCGCTCGGCGGGTTCTAGACTCAGGGATACGGAGCACCCTAGAGATGTGATCTGTAGAGTCCACTTCTACAAGCAAAAAAAGGACATTCTGCGCAATGCCTGGGAGCGGGGCTTGGTACCATATAATGGCTCCGACGTCCTGATCTTACCTGATGTGTCTAGGTGAACGCTATATATGAGACGTGTTGTTAAACCTCTATTGGAAGCCACCAAGCGGGCAGGAGCATCGTACCGCTGGGGTCACCCTTTCCATATAATCCTACGGAAGGCAGGTAGCACATTTGCCGTTAAAGCCCCATCGGATCTTGCTGACGCCTTTCGTTTTCTGAAAACAGAGGTGTCTTGGTCCCGGACTGGACCTTACCTCCCCCTTCATTGCCACCCAGGAGGGAAGTGGGGACACGTCTCCCCAGACCAGAGCCTCGCGGAGGAAGTTCCGTGCGACCAGTTGGCAGTCCCCGGGTTTGGAACAGTGACTGAAGAGACAAATTTGAGTCTTATCTGCCACCCACCTGGATCAATTCTCCTGGTCTAAGTGTGTCCTCTGCTGCTCGCTTCGATGTCAGTTTCCTATAATGCCCTCTGATTATCCCCTCTAGGCTGTCTTCCTCCTCCGACATTTTGTTCTGAGACGCGACGTGATTTTCTGAACTTGCAGGAAATAAATGGAAGTCATGTTCACGGTCCAGTTGATCATACATTATATAGCTTTCGCAGATTGCACTGGTTTCTCTCCTTTAACCGGGCCCAGGACCTATCTCTGGGGGGAAGAGTGTTGAGTACTACGTTGGACCTTTAGTGTTTACTCATGTTGTTCATACTGATGGTCCCTTTTTGTATAATGTCTAGAGTGTAATTTTTCCTCCCCTTGGATGTTACTGGGGATACTATTTGTTGGTAAGTAACGATGTGTTGTCTAATATGTCCTATGTACTTTGCAGTCCGGAAGCCCCGGACAGCTTATGTTGTTTTGCCTTTCTACGACCTCATTTCAAAACCTGGGGTTTTGCTCCTCCCATTTTTTGGGTCGAGCAAATCACAGTAGTCCCTTGGAGCCTTTGGGCTCTCCTTCCTCTCTTACGCCTCCTATTTTTCCTGTACTTTCTGACTTCTTATCTATCCTTTGATCTTCTTCCCCCTCCCCATTTTCCACCCACTGTCCTCGGGGTCATAATCTTGCTTTATCATGCCTGTTGTCTCACTAAATGTCCAGGGTTTTAACGTTCCCGAAAAGAGATCTTCTCTACTCCGTCTCCTCTGGAAAAAAAGGGCTCAGGTGGCCTTCCTACAGGAGACACATGTTCGCACGTACTCCCGTTCCTCCGAAACTCCAGATTTACAGACGTATATCATAGTACATCCCGGATTCTAAAACCAAGGGCGTATCCATCCTTGTCTCGAACTATGTACCTTGGGAATGTTTGGGGTGTCGCACAGATGACGCGAGAAGATATCTATTTGTAAAAGGTAAGATCGCAGACTCCACACTGACATTTGCGAACTTATACCTTCCTAACTTGGGTCAACTGACGCTACTAGAAGAGGCCTTTAATACACTGGATGAGTTTGCAGAGGGGACTCTGGTACAGGGAGGTGACTTTAATTTACCCTTAGACCCCATATCGGATACCACATCACTCCAGCTCGCCTCCCCTCAACCCTTTACCCGTCGCCTCCGTGGTTTGCTCCACACACACACACCAACTAATCGACCCCTGGCTTATACTCCACCCCAATGATAGGGACTACATCTTTTCTCACCCACGCAATATGTAATCCCGCATAGACTACTTCCTACTCCGCCACTCACAGCTTACCTTTCTTTCCTCGGCCTCCATAGATTGCAAATTGTTTTCTGACCATGCCATGGTACTCTTAACTTTGTCCCTTCCCTCCACACCATGGCAGTGGCGTTTGAATGAGTCCATGTTGCAAGACCCATTGATCTTGGAAGAATTGGCGACTGAACTTTGCTTTTTCTTTGATACTAACATTACGACAGACTCTAATCCTCTTTCAGTCTGGGAGGCCAATAAATGCATCATGAGGGGCACTCTTACGGATCGGCTCCCAACTCAAAAAAGAACGCTCGGCAGTCTTCACAGAGCTTGTGGGGAAAATACACACCTTGGAACTCTCTCATAAACGGTCTCTGGACCCAGGATTGGGCGCAGAACTGACAAGGTTAGGAGACAAATTGCGTACTCTGACATTTTCCGCAGCCAAATCCTCCCTCACTAAATGCCGTAGACACTACTATGAATTTGGCAACAAGCCGAGCCTAACTTTAGCGCGGGCCCTACGCACGCAGAGCGTGCACATACGTACCATTTATTAACATCCCTAATGGCATACACCCCAGGAGAAATTGGAGACACTTTTCGACCCTACTATTTAGAGCTGTACACAGGTACTGCAGGTATTCCCCTTCCCAATACCAGACTCTACGTCGTCAGGTCTTACATCCAGGCCTCGGGATTGGGTCATATACCACAGGATGCTCCTATCACTGCCCTATTATAAGAAAGTTGCTTCCCTTCTCACTAGTCACTTTTTGGCTGCTTTTAATTCCATCCCTGAAGGCAGATCGATGCCTGCGGGTACACTGAGAGCCCAAATAACAGTGATCCCTAAGGAGGATAAGGACCCTTCCCTCTGCAGCAGTTACCGTCCCATCTCCCTTCTTAATTTAGATCTAAAACTTTTTTTAAATATATTAGCCACTCCGATCACACCGTTCCTGTCCACAATAATCCATAGGGACCAGACAGGCTTTCTCCCAGCGAGAGACCAGAAATAATACCATCCGGGCCATTAACCTCATTGAACATATTACCGCCTCCTCTGCCCCGGCTTTTTTGCTCTCCACGGATGCCGAAAAAGCTTTTTGCCGGATTGACTGGCCGTTTCTCTAAGAGACTCTATCTTACATAGGTCTAGGCCACGGCATGCTCAGCATGATTTTGAGTTTATACTCATCCCGTTCTGCATCGGTGAAGGTCAACGGCCATACTTCCTCCTCTTTCCCCATTACTAACAGAACCCGCCAGGGCAGCCCGCTATCTCCCCTGATTTTCACCTTGTGTCTGGAACTCTTCCTATGTCATGTACGTGGCAACCCGGATATTGCGGGTGTGCAGGTCAGGGATACGACTCACAAAGTAGCGGCATATGCTGATGATCTACTATTTTGACTCTCACGTCCCCGCATTTCGGTGCCCAACTTGATGGCTGAATTTCAGTAATTTGCATCTTTGTCTAATTTTAAAATAAACTTTCAAAAGTCAGAAGCTCTCAATGTCTCCCTTCCATTCCAATTAGTAGCAGCCCTGGCGGATTCCTTCCCTTTCAAATGGGCTGCTAGCTCTATTAAATACCTCGGCATACGTCTTGCGAATCGGCCCTCCCACCTCTACACTTGCAACTACCCCCATATACTACGAACAATTAAGGGAGACCTTGAGAGATGGTCTAAAGGGACCTTCACTTGGTTTGGTCGTTGTACCATATTCAAGATGAATGTGTTGCCCCACCTGCTGTACACCGTGTTCCAAATTATTATGCACATTGGATTTAAGTGTCATAAACATTTAATTATTAGTTTTTCAACTCATTAAGCAGGCCACAGGTTTCAAGCAATATGGGAAAGAAAAAGGATCTCTTTGCTGCCGAAAAGCGTGAAATAGTGCAATACCTTGGACAAGGTATGAAAACATTGGATATTTCAAGAAAACGTAAGCATGATCATCGTACTGTGAAAAGATTTGTGACTGATTCAGAGCACAGACGGGTTCGTTCAGATAAAGGCATAATGAGGAAGGTTTCTGCCAGACAAATTAATAGGATTAGGAGAGCAGCTGCTAAAATGTCATTGCAAAGCAGCAAACAGGTATTTGAAGCGGCTGGTGCCTCTGGAGTCCCGCCAACCTCAAGGTGTAGGATCCTCCAGAGGTTTGCAAGTGTGCATAAAGCTATTATTTGGCCACCCGAACAACAATGCTCACAAGCAGAAACGGTTGCAGTGGGCTCAGAAATACATGAAGACTAATTTTCAAACCGTGTTGTTTACTGATGAGTGCCGTGCAACCCTGGATGGTCCAGATGGATGGAGTAGTGGATGGTTGGTGAATGGCCACCATGTCCTAACAAGGCTGCGACGTCAGCAAGGAGGTGGCGGAGTCATGTTTTGGGCTGGAATCATGGGGATCCCTGATGGTGTGAAAATGACCTCTGCAAAGTACATAGAGTTTATGACTGACCACTTTCTTCCGTGGTACAAAAAGAAGAACCGTGCCTTCCGTAGCAAAATTATCTTCATGCATGACAATGCACCATCTCATGCTGCAAAGAATACCTCTGTGTCATTGGCTGCTATGGGCATAAAAGGAGAGAAACTCATGGTGTGGCCCCCATGTTCCCCTGACCTAAACCCTATTGAGAACCTTTGGAGCATCCTCAAGCAAAATATCTATGAGAGTGGGAGACAGTTCACATCAAAACAGAAGCTCTGGGAGGCTATTCTGACATCCTGCAAAGATATTCAAGCAGAAACTGTCCAAATACTCACAAATTCAATGGATGCAAGAATTGTGAAGGTGATATCAAAGAAGGGGTCCTATGTTAACATGTAATTTGGCCTGTTAAGTTTTTTTTATTTAAAGAGCTTTTGATTTCTGTAAATATGACCTCCTGATGCTGCAAATTCAACAAATTACCATTTTAGTTCTCATTACAACCTTTAAAATGTTTTGAGCTCTGTTGTGCATAATAATTTGAAACAGTGCATTTTGAGTTTTTAACTTCTAAAAAAATATCTATTATCAATAGGAGATTTGTTCAATAAAATTCGCATTATACTCCAACAGTTGATGACTTGAACAGTTGATGACTCCAACAGACGCCTGTTCACCCATCCAGCTCTTCTGACCCCTCACGCTCCTCAACATGTCTCAGGGTATGTGTTCATTCGGTCTAGCTATGGCAGTTATCTCTTTTTTTGCTATCTGAGCTGCTACACCTTCTGATATACATTAGTATCTGCATTGTTTCCTGTGCCAGCACTGCACGTTCTATTACACCTTATGATATACATTGGTATCTGCATTGTTTCTTGTGCCAGCATTGCACGTTCCATTGGATGCATACCTATTCAGATGCACCCTTTATTTATCGTGCTGGCCTTGATGCATTATTACATGTAGATTGCCACATGCACATTGCTTTTTCTATATGCTATCATATATCGTGTAGGTTCTGTCTGTGTATAGGTTATTATCTCTGTACACTGGTATTTTTTGCCAGCATTATTGTGCCATATGTCACATTATACACCCCTGGGCTTGTGTGTTATTTATTATCATCTGAGCGTGTTTAAGGTCATTAGTGGACGGTTGATTCTGTCGGTCATGGTCTTGTACATCTGACCCTGCTGTTTATGTCTCCGTATATGTTGTATCATTCCTCTTTTTCCTATTATTGTGCTATTTTGTCATTATATTTAATAAAGATATTTTTTGTACTTTTCATATTGAGTACAATATTTCTTTCAGGGATATGTCCCAATTGGTTCGTTTTTAGGTTTAATTGTTATAGGGGACCCCATTGCATGCCATTCAGTTGGTATGAGGTTTTTGGTTAGGTTGTCTCTCCCCATACACATACCACGCCTATTCCTTAACTCCATCTCTTCTTTAGTGATCAAATTTATCTGGTCCCACAAACCATCTCGCATTGCTCGCACGACTCTGACCTGCCCAAGGTTTGACGGTGGTTTGGGCTTACCTGATATTCATCGGTACTACAAGGCAGCACACTTGGTTCGCATTGTGGGTTGGTGTAGACATGGCACTCTCAAATCTTGGATGGAGTTGGAACAATCCTTTCTACCATATCCTCTGTCTGCGGGTCCATGGATGTCAGACCAAATCCCGACACCTGTGAGATTCCATCCACTCATTGGCCCCATACTTCGGGTAGCAACACGTGCATTTAAACATTTCCTTATTTCACCCTCCCCATCGCAATTGTACCCCATTCTGGACAATCCTTCTTTTCAGCCGGGTTGCGAGCATGGTCCCTTTAATCAAAGACGCGTCGCCCTCGAGACCCAAGCCCATCATTACATCCGCAACGACAGTTGGAAGACGCTATCTCAACTTACGGACAGTGCAGATCTGGGACACCTTCCCAACTACGTCACTTTCTCTTATCCCTCCCCCCAGCCTCCGCATTTTGTCGACCTGTAACAGCTTTTGCGACCATTTGCACAACGTCAGGACATCTTCGCCACACCCTTTCTCTAATGTATAATTTGTTGAATTCCCCAATGGAAGACTCTCATCCAACTTACCTGACCAAATGGGCAACAGACCTACACCGAATTCTCACAGCGGACCTTCGTAAACCAGTTGTATACCATGACTCATCAATTTTCTATAATCGAGTAGAATACAAGAAGCAGGCTTTAACCCCTTTACGACGAAGGACGGATATATCCGTCCTGTGCAGGAGTTAGTTCCCGCAAAAGGACGGATATATCAGTCATCTGATAGCGCGGGTACTGCCGGTCTACCCACGCGATCAGCGGCAGGAGCACGGCTGTTATACACAGCCTGGCTCCTGCCGCAACTGTCAGAATCGAAGCGCGCTCCGATTTCGGCAGTTTAACCCCTTAAATGCCGCGGTCAATAGCGACAGCGACATCTAATGTGTTTGACAGAGGAAGGGAGCTCCCTCTGTCACCCCATCAGTGCCCCCGCAAAGAAATCGCGGGGCGCCGTCGGGTTTCCATGGCAGCCGGGGGCCTAACAAAGGCCCCCAGGTCTGCCTTCAGCAAATGCCTGTTAGGCCATGCCGGAGGTATGGCCTAATAGATTGCCTGTCATTTTTACACTGACAGGCAACAATGCTTTGGTATACCAAGTATACCAAAGCATTATATATGCGATCAGCAGATTGCATAGTGAAGTCCCCTGGTGAGACTAATCAAAAAAAAAAAATGTAAAAGCAGTTAAATAAAATTTGTGAATCAAAAATAAATTTTTTTTACAGTCAAAATAAAATAAAACTACTTTTTTTTACCCAAAAAGTGGTTTTATTTAGTAAAAAAGTGTCAAAACAAATAACACATATATGGTATCTCCACAATCGTAACGACTTGAACAATAAAATGAACACATTAATTAAACCACCAGATGAACGGCATCCAAAAAAAAATGCAAAAAACCTACGGCAAAATTCTCTCTTTTCTCTCATTCCCCCCCATAAAAAAATGTAATCAAAGTTAATCTATAAGTCCTATGTACCCCAAAATAGTACTAATGAAAACTACACCTTGGCCCGCAAAAATCAACCCCACATACGGCCACATTGACGGAAAAATAAAAAAGTTACGGCTCTTGGAATGCGGCGATGCAAAAACAAGTAATTTTTTTCTAAAAGGGTTTTTATTGTGCAAACGTAGGAAAACATATAAGACCTTTACATATTTGGTATCCCCTTAAATCGTGACGACACATAGAATAAAGTTAACATGTTATTTATGCTGCATAGTAAACGGCGTAAATTTATAATGTGAAAATTAATGCTGGAATAGCTGCTTATTTTCAATTCTCCCCTAAAATAAAGTTAATAAAAGTTAAATCGATATATTATATCGATAAGCATCTAAAAATGGTGCAATTACAAAATACAAGTCGTCCCTCAAGAAACAAGCCCTTTTACGGCTATGTCGACGGAATAAAAAAAAAAGTTACGACTCTTGGAATGCGACCGTGAAAAAACAAAAAATAATCCTTGCCCATTACGCGTAAAATGACCTGGTCATTAAGGGCTTAAGATACTGACAAGATGGTAGAGGGTTCCCGCCAAACTTCACAAATTTTATCCCGAGGTATCCCCCATGTGTTGGAGGTGTGGAACAGGGGTGGGTGACCTTTTGCATACCTTTTGGTATTGCCCACGATTAGTTGCCTTTTGGGACAATGTAGGGTACGTAGCTTCCAAATTTACTGACCACACGTTGCCCAGGTCCCCTGGCTTCTTCCTGCTTCATCTGTGTGACATCCCTATCTCCACATACAAGAAATCGATAGTACGTCACCTATTCAACTCGTCTCGTGATTGCATTCCGGCTATGTGAAAACAGGTCGAACCACCCACAATGCGCCTTTGGTTTCAGAAGATCCGAGAAGTGAAACGTATGGAGGAGCTCACGGCATCGATACGGGACACCCACGATAAATTTATGCGTTCTTGCTCTACCTGGGTAAGCTTTGAGAATTCTTCGGAGTATTTCCTTGCTGTCCTAATATTATATTCGCTACAGAACGTTCGCTTATGGGTTGGATGCTGAGGATTGTTCCCTTCCATTCCCCCTCTCATTCACCCCCCTCTCTTTCTTCCCTTTCCGGCTCTTTTTCTCCCCTCATATTCTTCTCCATCCTTACTATCCCCCTATCCTTTCTTTCTGGTGATCTCTGCTAATTCTGCTCAGTTGGACTTTTAGGATGATTGGTGTCGCCAATGGTCATGCCTTTATTGTTTTTTCTGTGTTCACATGTTAAAATTGTATATCATCAAGTCATGACTCTGTATATGCTATTACTGCAAACTTGTGATGAATAAAAAACAGAATTTATAAAGGTATTACAGTAATTTTTTAGATAGTCCCTCAGTTTTTACAGATCAAAAGTAATTGGACAAACTTACATAATTACAAATATAAGGATCATTTTTAATACTTGGTTGTAAATCCTTTGTAGTCAATGATTGCCTGAAGTCTGGAACCCATGGACATTACCAAATGCTGAGTTTCTTCCCTTGAGATGCTTTGCCAGTATTTAATGCCACTGCCTCTAGTTGACGCTTACTTACAGGTGCATTTTCATGAGTCGTTTTTAGCCACGTGGTAGAAAACGCATCAAAAAGAACTGCAAAAATGCACACACACCGCCTAATCATTGAATTTAGGTGTTTAATTTAGCCCCATTGCCGCAAGTGCATAATGTCAAACGCCTAGCCATGCAGTCGCCTTCACAAACATTTGTGAAAGAATTAGTCGTTCTAAAGAGCACACTGAATTCCAGCGTGGTACTGCAATAGGATGCCACCATTGCAACAAGTTAGAACGCAAAATCTTTTCCCTAGATATTCAACGATCAACTGTGAGTGATATTATTGCAAAGTGGAAGCGTGTAGGAACCACAGCAACTCAGTCATTTAGTGGCAGTCCACGTAAAGTCAGAGCGGGGTCGGCGAGTTGTGAGGCGCATAGAGCATAAAAGTTGCTAACGCTCTGCTGACTCAATAACTGTACAGCTCCAAACATCTTCTGACATTAACATCCACACAACAACTGTGCCCGGGAGCGTCATGACATGGGTTTCCATGGCTGACAAGCTGCATTCAAGCCTTACATCACCAAGAACAATGCTAAGCGCCGGATGGAGTGGTGTAAAGGACGCTGCCACTGGACTCTGGAGCAGTGGAAACGTGTTCTGTGGAGTGATGATTCACGCTTCTTTATCTGGCAATCTGATGGACGAGTCTGGGTTTGGTGAATGCCAGCAGAACGTTACCTGTCTGACTGCATTGTGCCAACTGTAACGTTTGGTGGAGGAGGGATAATGCTATGGAGTTGTTTTCAGGGTTTGGTCTAGGCCTCTTAGCTCCAGTGAAGGGAAATCCTAATTCTTCAGCATACCAAAACATGCTTGTTTGACAATTGTATGATTCCAACTTTGTGGGAACAGTTTGGGGAAGGCCTTTTTCTATTCCAGCAGGACTGTGTCCAGTACACCAAGCGAGGTCCATAAAAACATGGTTGGGAGAGTTTGGTAGGAAGAACTTGACTGGTCCACACACAGCTCTGACCTCAACCCCATCCATCATCTTTGGGATGAACTAGAACGGATATTATGAGTGAGACCCTCTCATTTAACATCAGTACCTGCCCTCTCAAATTTTATTTTGGATGAATGTGCAAAAATTCCTACAGACACACTGCCAAATCCTGTAGAAAGTCTTCCAAGAAGAGGGGAGGCTGTTTTATTTGTAACTGGATCAAACTCCATATTAATATCTATGGATTTAGAATGGGATGTCATAAAAGTTCCTGTAGGGGTAATGTGCAGGTGCCCCAATACTTTTGCCCATATAGTGTATAAAAACAATCTTTGTATAGCTTTGTAGACATTGAAGGGAAAAGGGCCCCAGTTGCTCTTTAAAGGGCCCTTTGCGGTCTCTGTACATCCCTTTCATAAAAGCAATGTATAATTCAGAATCCAGTTAATAAGAACTGGACAGGAGCAGACAGCTTGAGCGTTCCATTTACAGGTGATTTTTAGAAGTGCACTGAGGAGATCTACACCTATATTACCAAATAAAACTCATCGGTAAAACAATTGTCAGGATGAATCTGCCGAAAACACTAATACGCAATAATATTTTGTTCTGAAATCCCCTAATCTTAACATTCTAAATCAAGGTTTGCAGCCTTATCTTCCATTGTGCGACTATTTATCAGACCTTTATATTGTGTATTACATTGGTTATAGACAATCTTTCTTTGTGCCATCAGCTTATCTCTTATTTTAATTTTCGATAGTATTATATTTCCGTCTATTCTTGAAGAACTTTGCAATAAACATGCTATGAGCCACAATCCTGCAATGCCAGTGAATATCACAATCATCTGTAATACCAACTAATCTTCATGAACATTACTTTAATCCAGCCCCTAATTTCCAGATGATTGTGAGAGAGATGGGGCAGTGGATTTACTTACATTACCTAATCCCACCATAACTTTACAGAGTCAGGTTAGAGCTGTACATAGCGCAAATAAAATATTAAGTGTCTTTTAGAAGGGGCTTAGCAGATATCAAAACATTAATCGACATTGTTAAACTCCCACAGTCTGTCTCATGTGTGGGGTTTAGCTAAAATTTCACAAGAAGTCGGAAAAAATTGACATCTATCTGAGCAAGTGAGGATACCACAACCACATTACCAAGTTCACTGTTATATGCATTTACAATAAACCCTCCGCTGTGTATACCGGGACACATTTACCAGTAATGTCTCGAAGGCTGGATTCACACACACAACGGTTTGCTGCGTTTTTAATGGCGCTTTTTAGTGCGGCCAGATATTTCATTAAAATCTATAGTAAAATATAAAATGCACTACATACAACTGCGTTTTGGTTTGTGGCAAAATAAAAAAATCCACGCCTGAACACCTCTTGCACACAACCAAGTTCAGGCCGTGAAAAACGCTCCGTGTGTCGGCCGGATTTTGCAGCCTGACCGCGGTACATGGCAACGGGACTCTTGACATCATAGACATTTATGATGCTAGGAGTCCTGTTCACCTGTACCGTGGTCAGGCCGAGAAATCCGTCTGAGACACGGACCGTTTTTCACAGCCCTTACTCGGTGTAAAATGTTACATTTTAATAAAGCTTGTGTTTCTTAGAAGCGTTTTTTAATGCAGTTTAAATTGCCTGAAAAATTCTGTGTGGAGGAGGCCTAAGGGAACCAAACAACTACCACATTGCAAAAATAAAAATCCACGTATTAATAGGGGAAAATATTCCTAGAACTGATTATATGGAAAACTATCATACTGGTAAAATTTCTTTACGGTAAAAATGGGATTTTACAGGTGTTGGATTGTTAGATATAGAAAGCCCTTCTGCTACACGCAAGGTTTCTGTCCTCCCTGAGCTCGTCTTAGGAAACCTGCGGTTTGACAGGTGTATCGTGTAAGGCAAATCTCTATGTGCTGCACATATTTTGTTGCAATCCAGAGTTATTTCCTTTACAGGTTCCTGGGTGGCTCATGACAACCGCTCCTTCGAAAACCAGAATAGGCAGCCATATCGAAGCAGCAGCCGATATACTTACCTGTTCCGGAGAACCATGGATGTATTTATAGCTTTTGGGATGAGTTGAGAGCCTTCTCTCTGGGCAAAAGTGTCATTAGTAGCTTTTTCCCCAGAGGATCACTGGAAATCCCTCCTTCCCTCCCCCTGGCCAGCTAGCCACGTCCTTCTTTCCCACTCCCTATTATAACAATTGACTTTTAACATCAATCTGGCCTGCTCCATCTTGCTACCCCTTAAACCCTAAACCCAGCGTGTGATCCCCATTAAAGTTGCACTCGTGGAGCACCCAGTTTTTGCCGAAGCAACTTGAACGGTTAAAACTATTCTGATAAACAAGGCCAGCTTCACATGGGTGTAAAATGGCCAAAACATTCGGTTCTACCGAACAAAATTTAAGGTCCGGATGCTCCAGTCATTATTTGGATTCTTTATAAGGCCAGTGCTTTGCTGCATTTTTCTCTGCAAGAAGATCAAATAGAATGTGATGTCAATTAGTAAAATTGTACTTTAGCATTTCCAGGATCTTTGTCCTCTTCATCAGTATTTATATTTTATGTGGATTATTAAACATTTATTGTACTGTGAATTTGCTGTAATCTGGCAATTGTTTCCAGCACAGAACGACAATATGAAGTGAAATCTCAGAGGAGCACCTATGATTTAAAGAAAACAAGATCATAATAGCATATTTTGTGTTAACGTTTTATTTGGCCTTTTGTACCGAATTCAATATACTCTACGACTGTCAGATAATCCAGAATATCTAATAATCCAACTAAACCGCGATTGTCAAGTCTCACCCCTTCCAAAAGCCACCCACCTCTTGTCAGATGAAATTAAGGAGTGTTTAGTTTCTTAACCAAACCAAAAAAATAAATAGGACACATCGCCTATTTCTGGCTGCATATGCAGTGACAAGGGGTGAGTGATGAATTATTGCATAACTAAAACTTTCTATTCAGGAGTCTAGGAAATCTGGGTAAAACAGTTTCTTTTTGTCACTGTTAGAAACATACATAAGAAGAGACATACATAAGAAATAACAGATTCATCTATCCATTGTCTTATACTTGCTTATTAATATTGCATTTGTATATATTTAAAAACTGTTTGACATATGGCAGATTTGATATTGAAGATATTCTGCTGTTTAAAAATAAATAAATGCCAGAATAGAATATTTAACCCCTTAAGGACACGGCCAATTTTGGCCTTGAGGACAGAGCAATTTTTTTTACATTTCCCTCTTTGCATCCCGACGCTCATAACGCTTTTATTTTTTGTACGACTTAGTTGTATGAGACTTTGTTTTTTGCGGGATGAGTTGTACTTTATGTACGTACCATTTTTTGGTACAAATACATTATCGTTTAATTTCTATAAATTTGTAATTAGATTAAAATGCAGAAAAAAAAAGCAGTTGCGCAGCAGTTTTAATATTTATTTTTTTACACCATACACCGATCATCATAAATAATGTTATACATTTGTTGTACAGGTTGTTACGGTCGTGGCGATACCAAATAGGTCTATATTATTTCATGTTTTGGGACTTATATTTTAAAAAGTTGATTTATTATAAAAAAATGTGTGTTTGTGTATTTTATTTATTTACCATTATTTTTTTTTTTAGATTCATTTAACTTTTTTTTTTTAATCCCATAAAGGGATTTATCATTTTGATTTTTATTTTGTAACTGTAATGTACTGGCATAGATCTATATGCCAGTACATTAGCCTGTGTACTGATTGTACACAGGCAGTTGTTAGGGCATACCTCAGTATGCCCTAACAGGAAATATGTTCAGACAGCCCTGGGGTCCTTCAATGGACCCTGGGCTGTCTGGCCATACGAGTTGTGGGCTTTGATCGCGTCACAGTTATTTTCTGTGACGCGATCAATGTGCAGTCCCCCCTCTTTGAACGCCGCGATCAGCTTTCATCGCGGCGTTCAAAGGGTTAACAGCGGAGAGAAGATGTTGCTCTCCTCTCTCAGAGCGGGGCCGTGGCTGTGTATTACAGCCGTTGCCCCGCTCTCGATCGCGCGCACAGACGCGCGCAGGGACGAAGTGCTCGCTGCTCAGGACGAGCATACTCGTCCTGTGTCGGCAACCAGTTAACACGAGGAAGTCAGATGGCTCAAAATTCCTCTCTCTTAAAGGGAACCTGTCACCAGCATTTCACCTATTAGACCAGCAATACCAGGTGGTAGTGGGTGAAAAATCTTTTCTATATAACCTATAATTGTCTTCTAAGTCGGCTCTGTAGCTTTAGTATTCAGTTTTTTAGTGTTCCCACACCGTATGCTAATGAGCAGAAAAGTCAAATCTTCGTTTGAAGAGTCAAATCTTCGTTTGAAAAGTCAAATCTTCATTCCTCAAGCCTTTCCGAGTTAACCCCGCCTCCTTACTTTTGATTGACAGCTCCTCACCTTCCCCCAGCACACAAAATCCTGAGCTTGCGCATTGCTGTCCTATTCTAGTATGTACGTACAACGGGACACCGGATTATTACGATAAAAGGCGCGAAATGTTTGCAGACCGTTATTTACAGTCGGAGGAGTAGTTTAGGAGAGGGGATAACAGCAATGAACTTTTGATAGCAGCGGCCAGTGAGGGATAAGTAAAGTTCAATAGGTGAAATGCTGGTCACAGGTTCCCTTTAAAGTGGCCATACACTTTCAACAGTTGTTGGAAGAACGGGCATGTGTTTCCGTTAGGGAGTGAGAAGTAAGCCACTGCTGAGAACAAAAGGATCGGGCATGGAAATTCAACATGCCCAATCCTTCTATTCCCTGTCAGGGAGAGTTGCGGTGCCCTAATACTAGGGATGGGCAATTACTCGAACAATAACCGAAATTCAGCGCAATTAACCAATGTCATCTTGTGCATTTCGGTTTCTTCAATTATTGTTTTCGGATTGTCTTCAGGAAGCAGATACAGTTGAATCTAATGGTAGAGCAGGGAACCGTCCCTGCTCTACCATTCACTAAGTATTGCTGTACGCTCATGGCTCAGCACAGATAGGCGCGAGGCAGTGATGTCATCACGCCTGTCTGCGCCGAGCCACACAGACTGGAGGAGAGAGGGATCTCCTCCACTAGTCGTTGGAACAGGGTTAGGCACTATTGGGACTGTGGGGCATTATACAGCGTAGGTGCAGCTATGGGGGACTTATACTGTGTAGAGGTAGTTATGGGGGAATTATACTGTATGGAGGGCATCTATCGGGCATTATATTGTATGGAGGGCATCTATAGGGCATTATATTGTGTGGAGGGCAGACATGGGGGGCAATATACTGTGTGAAGGGCAGTTATAGGGGCAATATACTTTGTGGGGCAGTGTCAGGGGGTATATTATACACAGTAGTATACAGCAGGCTCAAGGGATAAATATTTATTCAATGGTGTAGCATGCAAATAGGTAGCGTGGTATGCAAAAAGGGGCATGTCCTAAATAATCGTTCATTCATCGAGGTTACATGTTCAATTAATTGGGATTTTTATTTAGGTCATAAAATCGCCCAGCCCTACCCCATACACATTAGTCATCTGGTCACACTGATATTAAAAGTTGTATTCCCAGTATAAACATTTAATCGAACAAAGTTAGAGGTCCAGCGCACGATATGATATGAAAAAATACAAGTATACAAATAAAAATACAAATATTCAAGTAAAAAATAAAACAAGAAATTAAAAATCCCGGGGAGAGAACGCCTACATGTTTCGAACTTTTCAGTTCTTAACCCCTTCCCGCCGCAGCCACTTTTGGACCGAATGACAGAGCCTCATTTTTTAAATCTGACATGTGTTACTATATGTGGTAATAACATCGGAATGCTTTTACCTATCCAAACGATTCTGAGATTGTTTTCTCGTGACATATTGTACTTTATGTTAGTGAAACTATTTGGTCTATAAATTCAATATTTTTTTGTGGAAAAACACCAAAATTGAGAAAATTTGCAAAAATTAGCATTTTTCTAAATTCAAATGTATCTACTATTAAGACAGATAGTTATACCACACAAAATAGTTACTAGTTTACATTTCCCATATGTCTACTTTAGGTTTG